>NW_017309878.1:5802-17066 GCF_000935625.1 Nanorana parkeri | reverse complement strand
GGGGGGGGGATATCGTTTTGTAGTGCACTTTGTGGTTGTCATGAGGATGGTGTTATATTTGGTCATGGTCACTCCTGAGCTCTACTTGCCTTGCCAATGTCCCGGCTCTTGACCTTCAGCTTGTTGACCTGGGACTCAGCAATGTCGGCGCGCTCTTCAGCCTCTTCCAGCTCGTGCTGAGTCTTCCTGAACCTAGACAGATGTACAGTGGCTTGTTCCTCCTACAAGGAAGGCGATACAATGTGAGAAGAAGTATGTCTAAGGAAACTGGAGACTTTCAAAGTCTAAGATTACCCCCCCTCCCCCCTGCCCCCCTACAGATGTGTACTTACAGATTCCTCAGACTGTCTCTTGTAGGCTTTGACCTTCATCTGCAGCTTGTCTACCAGGTCCTGAAGCCTGAACACGTTCTTCTTGTCCTCCTCAGACTGCAATATAGAGGAGTAATGTAAGAAACGGGCTGTAAGGTCCACATGGAATGTTTCATCTTTAGGAAAACCCATGACCTGTTATCTACCTGATAAGACAGTTCCTTGACCCTCCTCTCGTACTTGCGCACACCCTTGATGGCATCAGAGCCTCTCTTCTGTTCAGCATCAAGCTCATTTTCAAGTTCACGCACCTGAAAAAGAAATGATTTCACCGTGTTCTGGAGACCATGTAAACTAACTATTGTTTGGTGCAGACTATAAATATATCATAGACGGGTTACCCTGGATTCCAGCTTCTGGAGCTGCTTCTTTCCACCTTTCATAGCCAACTGCTCGGCCTCATCCAGACGATGTTGAAGGTCCTTCACAGTCTGTTCCAGGTTCTTCTTCATCCTCTCCAGGTGAGCGCTGGTGTCCTGTTCTTTCTTCAGCTCTTCAGCCATCATGGCAGCCTAAAGAATCAAAGAACATCTATATTACCAAAGATCTTGTACACCTCGGACGTACCAAAACATCTCCCGAAACATATTTTGGGAAAATGCTTTTGACTTATTGTTTTGAAAATGCAAAAGTCCGAACAGGAAGCTACAAGTGAGATTCATGTCTTTCATTACCATACTATTCACTACTTATGGGTCAGAATTGGGACTTACATCTGTGATTGCCTTCTTGGCTTTCTCATCTGCATTCCTGGCTTCTTGGATAGTTTCCTCCACTTCACTTTGGAGATGAGAAAGATCAGACTCCATCTTCTTCTTAGTGTTGATCAGGCTGGTGTTCTTTTGGAGATAGAGAACCATAAGGTGTCACTTTTTCTATGAAAGCTTTTTTTGGATTTTGTAAAGAATGAGCTCCAGACCTTACCTGTGTGTGTAGAAGTTGGACACGCTCAGTGACATCGAGCAGCTCTTGCTCGGCCACTTTGCGACCACGCTCTGTCTGATCAAGGGCAGACCTCATCTCTTCAATCTCTGCCTGCATTAGATTGTTTCTCCTTTCCACGATGGCCAACTGTTCCTTAAGGTCTTCGTTTCCTCTAATAGCATCATCAAGATGGAGCTGGGCATCCTAAGTTGAAGGAACACAGTGTTGCCAATTAGGGTATTTCTGTAAGGCCACAAAGAGGTTAAGAATGGAATTAAGTGTAATAATTGTATACCTTGAATTGTCCCTGGACATTCCTGAGCTGTTTCTGGGCCTCAGCTGCCTGGCGGTTGGCATGGCTCAGTTGGATCTCCATCTCATTGAGATCTCCCTCCATCTTCTTCTTTATTCTCATGGCATCATTCCTGCTTCTGATCTCAGCATCCAGGGAGCTCTGCATGGACTCCAGGGCCCTCTGGCTGTTTCTCTTGAGCTGTTCAATCTCTTCTTCTTTCTCAGCAACCTTTCTGTCAACCTCAGACTTTATTTGGTTCAACTCAAGTTGTACACGAAGGATCTTGGCCTCTTCATGTTCCAGAGATCCCTAAATGTTACAGGTTTATTAAATACGGAGATCTATGGAGGCACAATGCCAAAGGGTTTTAAAGTATAACAGTGTCCAGTCTGCCTACCTCAGCTTCTTCCAATGCTGATTGCAGATCAGATTTCTCCTGCTCAATCTGTTTCTTGGCCTTCTCAATCTCGTGGATGCTCTTTCCAGACTCGGCAACTTGTTCTGTCAGGTCTGAGATCTCCTCTACAATCATTAGGAAAAGAACATATTTTCTATTGTCAGTATTCAAGTAGCTTCAAGCTCTATGTTTGTTCCCTTAAAAAATATATATATATATATATAATTGTTAGTATAGATAATAAAACGAATGAAGTGCTGGTGGCCAAATCATAAAGTCAGCACCTTATATAATACCCGTGTCCTAAAATGGCAGATTTCTTTGCCTATCCCCTACACTAAATGTAAAGAGAGACATACGCTGGAGGTTCTTGTTTTCCCTCTTCAGTGTCTCAAGCTGATCGAGTGACTCCTCATAGGAGTTCTTGATTTTGAATACTTCTGTGCTGAGGGATCTGGATTCCTTTTGAGAAGCTTCAAGTTCAGCCTGGGCCTCCTCATATTTCTGCTTCCATTCAGACAGGACCTATGTTATGCAAGACAATCATTTTTATTTGATAGGCACCTTCATACTGCATCACTTAGATCAAAATCTTCATTTGTTTCCATTTTTTTCCCACACACCTTATCAAAGTTTCTTTGTTTCTTATCCAGAGCTGAGCATGCTGAGTTGGAACGTTCTACATCCACCATGAGATCCTCCACTTCACCTTGAAGTCTCTGTTTGGTCTTTTCCAGAGAGCCACATTTGGAGTTGACTGCCTCGATTTGTTCCTCAGCATCCTGGAGACGCTGGGCCAGCTTCTTCCTGTTATGGATTTAATTAAATGTTAGAATTGTTCGGAATACTTGGACATTAGAAACAAAAAATTGCTTATTTGTGGATGTCAGGATTTCACCATCACATTACTGAAAAAATAAATCATCTTCCACCGGTGGAAACAATGGCACCTACAACTCTAATACAATTCATGTTAGAGGCTCTCATCCAAAACACCATAATGCTCTTAATTTAAGACTTGACCGAATCTTACTTGGCCTCTTCCAGTTCCTCTGTGCGCTGAATGGCGTCTGTCTCGTATTTTGTCCTCCATTGAGAAACCTCGCTGTTGGCCTTGGACAGTGAACGCTGAAGCTCACCCTTGGCTTCCTGTTCCTCTTCATATTGCTCTCTGAGAAGGTCACAGTCATGGCGGGCAGACTGAAGTCCATGAGCAAGGGCGTTCTTGGCCTTGAAGGTAAGAGGCACGTTTCATAAATGTAAGACATTGAAGTACATAAATCATTATTCTTACAAGAGACGACATCCACCCTCCGTTGTGTACATTCAGACTCCACGCTCTTCTGCTTTTAAGTTTAGATTTACAACCCGCTTTCTGAATTTGGAAGTGCAGTGTTACTGGTAATAGTAATGAATTGTCCTAAAATATGTTTGGTCCTTCTAGAACTAAGGCGCTAGTCGCAAAGAAATCCATATGTCAGATGAAGAGTTAGAATTAACAGATTTGTGGCCCAGATAATAAATGAATAAGCATGGGTTTAGGACAAAATCTAACAAATATTTCTGTGTATGGCGGCAGTACCTTGGTTTCCTCCTCAAGCTGCCTCTTCAGCTCCTCAAGCTGTTGGGTGAAGGCTTGTTTTCCTCTGGAGAGCTGAGACACGAGAGATTCTTTTTCCTCCAGCTGGCGGCCGAATTCCCCTATTTCATAAGATTGAAGGTGTAGATAAGCATGTTGTGTGAATCTGTTATGTCTTCTCTTCCTTACTCTTAGCATTCACAACTTACCATTTTCTGTTTGAAGACGTGCTTTTTGAGCACTTATGTCATTGATTACTCTGAGATGCTCATCTTCCTTTGTTTTAACTTCACTGTATTGGTCCTCAAGTGTTCTGCACATCTTCTCTAAGTTGCCCTAGAAGATAAACCAAAGTCATTATTTCTAGCATTCAAGAATGTCTTGGTTGCCAAAAACAACCTAGGTGGTATTTTACTTACTTTGGTCTTAGAGACAGACTCCATGTTGCTGGCCAGGTCATCAATCTCCATCTTCAGCTCACTCTTTTCTTTCTCCAGCTTCTGTTTGACCCTCTGAAGGTTGTCTATTTGTTCCCCGAGTTCTGCAGCGCTGTCAGCGTGCTTCTTCCTGAGAGCTGCGGAAGTGGCTTCATGCTGCAAGGTGGCCTCCTCCAGGTCCCTTCTCATCTTCTGGTACTCTGCATCGCGTTTCTTGTTCATCTCAATCTGAGCAGAAGTCGCCCCTCCGGCTTCCTCCAGGCGCTCGCTGATCTCCTCGAGCTCCCGGGAAAGGTCTGCACGTTGTTTCTCAGCCTTGGCACGAGCTGTGCGCTCCGCCTCGATTTCTTCTTCCAGTTCCTCAATGCGGGCCTAAAGTTCACACAAATTGCCGTTTTCTTTTAAATAGTTGATAAGAAAAAAACATAAAGCTGTTTGTATCATGTTTGTTGGACAATCTACCTGAAGTTCTTTGATTTTCTTCTGCAGCTGGGCAGCCAAGGCCTGTTCATCTTCAATCTTGCTCTGGAGCTGGCTGATTTCAAACTCCTTCCTGTTAAGTGAAATATAGACTTATATGAAGCTTCAAGCCATGAGATGATGCACAAAACAGAACTACATCACACTCATACAAAACATGAACAGAGCAAGGCCACGGGACAAAGAGGAAGACCTGGCTACCTACAAGTTAGATAAAATTGTCTTACTTTTTAACTTTTTCATCCAGCTGTTGCCTTTCATTTTCCAGATCCATCAGGGATTCCTGAGACAACTTCAGATCACCCTCCAGCTTCCTCTTTGCTCTCTCCATGTCCATGCGGAGCTTCTTCTCTTGCTCCAGAGATCCCTCCAGCTGAAAGAAAAGCAAATTTGTTCAAATTCGTGACATTGTTAATGTATCTTTTAGGTACCATCTCTCAGGATATTTTTGTTTATACTTCTACGTACATCATCTACTTGCTGTTCCAGCTTGGTCTTGGCCTTGGTTAGAGTGTTGACCTTGTCCTCTTCTGCTTGCAGATCATCTAGGGTTTGTTGGTGGGCTTCCTGAAGGGCTTTCTTTTCTTTAGAAAGTTTGGCAATGTTCTCATCAAGAACAGCCATTTCTTCAGTGAGGTTCTTAACCTACATTTCAGATGATATTTAAGTATGATTACCCTCAAATACAACTTGCAAATAACATATTTGGGTAAGTGTCAGCTGTTGATATTGAGGAGAACCAAGCAGAAAATGGAAATACCTTGTTTTCTGTGGCATGCTTCTCTTTCTCTACTTTGGCCAGAGTCAGCTCAAGATCATCAATGTCCTTCTTCAGTTCAGAACATTCATCTTCAAGTTTCCTCTTTTTGGCTGTCAACTCAGCATTTGATTCTTCTTCATCTTCCAGCCTCTCATTAATCTCCTTGAATTTGGCCTCCATTTGAATCTTGGCTTTGATGAGACCCTCACACCTTTCCTCTGCATCTGCAAGGCCCTCACATTCCTGGGAAGTAAAATGAATTATAGGTATAACTTATTTATTCATAGTTTGTGTATTATGCGGGGTGTTTTTGGGTGTTTGCTCAAATATGGTTATTATAAACGGTTTAACACTTACAGATGCAACTTGGAGCTGCAGGTCATTTTTCTCTTGCATGACGGATACCATCTTCTCTTCAAGCGCCTTCCTCTTTGCCTCTGACTTGACCAGAGCCTCCTTTGTCTTCTCGAACTCTTCCTTCATGTTGGCCATTTCCTTCTCAGATTCTGCGCTCTTCAGGAGAGGCTTGATCTTGAAGTAAAGCTTCATCCATGGCCAATGCTTGACATTCATGAAGGAGCGGACATTGTACTGGATGCAGAAGATGGACTCCCTGGAAACAATGTATCACTCAGATCAAAGTTTTGCGGTTCTAAAATTAATAAAGTTAGGAACAATGAGCATAAAATTGCAAGTACCTTCTCTCCATCATCCTCTGGAACTCAACCCTCATGAGGTATCCTCTGCAAATGGCCTGAGTACGAGTGATCAGCATTGCCAACTTCTCATCTCGCATCTCCTCAAGGACACCCAGGAGACCAGCTTTGAAAAACACCTATAAATGAAGTCAAATCAAATTAAAATATATATCGTTTTTCTTAGACTTTTTGATGATCTCGTACTCAACAAACTGTGAAAATACCTTAGTGTGTCCAAATCTGTACTGTGTGTGGTCAACATCAATGGATCCGAGAAGCTTCTCAGAAGCCTTCTTGCTGTCAATAAACTGACCTTCTGGGATGGCGCTTGCATTCAGGATTTTGTAACTGTATTGCAAATAGTAACACTTTTGTAAATTGAGATATATAGAACATCCTTAATATTGTTTATTTTATTGTTATGGTATGTTAATGCCATAATTGCACTCAGTGATATGAGCGACCCATACCGTTGCTTGAAGTCAGAGTAGAGAATTCTGCTGGGGAAACCTTTCCTGCAAATCCTGATGCCCTCCAGTACACCGTTGCACCTGAGCTGGTGCATGACCAAGTAATGATCCATAGCACCTAAACAGAATAGTTTCAAATTGTTAAAGAGAATCTATGGAGACAAATTTGTAATTGTAATGCTTCTAAGGTATTGACAGGTTTAAAATTGCATGCTGGCGCATAACCAACTGATGATCTATAATATCTAAATATAAAAATCATGATTGCAACTGGAACAGCATTTCCATCAAACAAACAAATATTGATCAGCTGACCTGGGGTCTTGGTTTCATTGGGGATCAAGCAACGCACAAAGTGAGGGTGAGTGCTCCTCAAGTTTGACATCAGCTTGTTCAGATTCTCCTGTAGACAGACAATAATGATTGATATCAATAAATGTCCAACAGAAATGAGAAAACATACAGTATGTATATCTAATATAAAGTGTCACACACCCTGAAGAGACAAGACACAGTCTGGAAAGAGGAACCCTTCTTCTTAGCACCCTTCTTGCTACCGGCATCTGCAACAGGAAGAATTTCATGAGGTTAGGACACGTGTGGAAGGATGGACGTTGCAGGTGATATGGGTGTAGGCTCAGTTCCTGAATTGGAGAATAGTATCTCCCCACGCTGGCCTTTCATCTTATGCGGCCATTGCAAACACTAAGGTATAAGGTCAGTACTGTGAGCGCATGTCTGTAAGACTTTGATGACAGCATTGCAGCGGAAATTCTTTTAGATGTGGGGGAGGCTAATGTGAAAAGATTGATGTATTTTATAAAGTATTCATTTATAAAAACTTAATATACTGGAAGTGTACCAAGCAAATATTAATGGGCACTGATAGTAAAGAAGACAGAGTACAGAATACAGAATGTATTACCAGCATCAGTGGCAGAATAGGCACCATACAGGAAGCTCAAGAGTTTCACTGATGACTTCTGGTAGAGCCCAATGACGGTCTCATTCAGCGGGTCCTTGTTCTTGTCCAGCCAGCCAGAGATGTTGTAGTCCACAGTTCCAGCATAGTGGACCAGGGAGAAGTGAGCCTCGGCTTTGCCTTTGCCAGGTTTGGGTTTCTGGAAGTTGTTGGACTTGCCCAAATGTTGGTCATACAGCTTATTGGTGAAGGAAGTGTCTGTCGCCTTGGGGAACATGCACTCCTCTTCCAGGATGGAGAAGATGCCCATTGGCTAGGTACACAACAGTAAAAGTATATTACTTTTAGAATTAGTGCTCCAAAATGAAATTTTACTGCCAATTGTCATGTTTTATACCTTCTCAATAAGCTCAATGCAGGCGGCCAAGTCCATGCCGAAGTCAATGAACTCCCAGTCGATACCTTCCTTCTTGTACTCCTCTTGTTCCAGCACAAACATGTGGTGGTTGAAGAACTGTTGCAGCTTCTCATTGGTGAAGTTGATACAGAGCTGCTCCAAGCTGTTGTACTGTTCAGAAGAAGACAATTTACTGAGTTACCCTTTCCCAGCTAACACACTGGCAGGGAATAAATGTATCAATCAAGACATGCCACTCACATCAAAGATCTCAAAGCCGGCAATATCCAAGACGCCAATATAGTGCTGCCTTGGCTGCTTGGTGTCCAGCTGCTGGTTGATACGGATGACCATCCACAAGAACATCTTCTCATAGATGGACTTGCCCAGGGCACCGACATTGTTGTACACCTTAACAAGAAAGGTAACAAATGTTCCAATCAGTTACTACGCTTTCATTTGTGTCCTGAAGATAAAACATGGAGGCAGAATGTAGGTACCTGCTGGACAGTTTGACCTTTGGTGACATACTCATTTCCGACTTTGACCCTGGGGTAGCACAAAGCCTTCAGGAGATCAGCTGAGTTGAGGCCCATCAGGTAGGCAGTCTTGTCAGCCACTGAAGAATAGTAATCATTGTTTTCATTTATATAATTGATTGAATTTGAGATATTACATTTTTTTGGGACAATTCAAGGCAAACTACAGTGATAATGCTCAAAAGGCACGTCATCATAATTGGTTATAGCTCTCTGGCTTTTTAAAAACAAATTACATTTCTATATAAACCCAACTAAATACAGACAGCTGAAATGCCTTGAGTGTAAAGGTTTTTCTTTAGTTTAAGTGTGAAAAAAGAAATATAATAACCTTAATGCTGAGAAGGGCCTTAGTTCTCACCTTCTGTGCCATCGGGCTCAGCCTGCTCCTCTCTTTGCTTCTGCTTGAACTTCAGGTTTCCATAGTGCATGACGGCGCCGGTCAGCTTGTAGATACCAAGCTTCTCCTCTGAGTTGAAGCCCAGGATGTCAATGGCGCTCTGATATTACAAAAACATAGAATCAGCTCAATGTGATCTTCATGTAATAATAATTATTAGCAAAACAAAAAATGTATTTGTGCTAAATATTTTTTTTATCAGGTTTTGAACTTACATCGGTGGCCATCAGCTCCTCTTGATCATCAATGCTCGCCACAGTGATCTCACCTTGGCTCACAAATGGAAAGTCGTAGGGATTGGTTGTGATCAGAAGTTGGTCTGTGAACAACGATGAATGCGTGTTTCATGGTAAGATGTAACAATTAAAGGCACACTTCTACAGAACTCACACATTTTCCTATTTATGACCTACCGATCAGTTCCGGCTTCTTGTTGGACATGATCTGGTAGAAGATGTGGTAGCTCCTCTCAGCAGACAGCTGGAATGTTACTCTGGATTTTTCCAGTAGATCTAGATCAATCGATAATCAATATCCCCCATAAGGTAAGTTACTCATACATCACTACATTAACCATATACAGTATAGGATTGGTTCTGCAAGCCATTTGGCCTATGTTGTTTGATACAATGTTTCAGGATCAGTGGATACAAGTTTGAAAGGCTCGAATCAAGACACCTGCAACCAAAAGCAATTAAGAACCTCTCAAGGCGGAGCCAGTTCAGGTATAGGTGATACCGGCGGTGGGTGATGTGACCCCGTTATCCATGAATGCAGAGTATGTTGAAATCAAAGGGTACCAGAGTCAGTAAGAATTTTATGGGTTCAAAGGGTTTGAACTCATTTGTTCTTTTTTTGGGAGACTAAGGTGATATTGTGTATTTTTTATGCCTAATTATTTGTGGAAATAAACGGATATTTTTGGAATAATTGGTGCATTTGTGTCCTGGGTATCTCCACAATTGGAGGGTTTACGTTTTAAAAATATATTTTGACAAGGAGTTCTTTTTCTTTTCAGGACAAAAGCATATACAGTATATGAATATATATGAGATAAAAAGACACAAAACCAGCTCTACGCCCACCAAGCGCCCTCCTATTACATAATATTAATGAATACATTGTCTCTCCTACAAGACTTACATGTCTCAATGTCGGCGGAGGACAGTTTTCCTGTGGTCCCAAAGTGGATCCTGATGAATTTACCCTAGTCAAGGACAAGACATAGTCAACTGGCAAAATCGTTACTTTGACTTTAGAGGGTATGATAAATGGCTAATGTGTGCCAACCATGTCAAGGTTCAATTAGGACCAACTTACAAAGCGGGAAGAGTTGTCATTCCTCACAGTCTTGGCATTGCCAAAGGCCTCCAGCAGTGGGTTGGCCTGGATGATTTGATCCTCCAAGTTCCCCTGTACAGGTGTAAAACAAATTCATTTTTTTCTTGCTCATTCTATTTATTAGCATCATTTTGGATGCTCGGAAGACTTCAAGACCAAAAAGTAGCTGCGCACCTGAATTTTTCCTTGGGCTTGTGGCTCCTCTTTCTTCTTGTCGGGGACAGCTGCAATTGTTGCAAAGTACTGGATGACACGTTTCGTGTTGACAGTCTTTCCGGCACCGGATTCTCCGCTGGGGATAAAAGAAGGAAACAGAAAACCGTTATCTCTCGCACAACTCATGTCCCCAACGTAACTCCACATCTCTTTCTTGGAGTGACGTAGACACATTACTTACGTAATCAGAACAGACTGGTTGTCACGATCTGTCAGCATGAACTGATAGGCGTTGTCAGAGATGGAGAAGATGTGTGGTGGAGCCTCCTGACGCTTCTTGCCGCGGTAGGCATTGACCACCTCGGGGTTGTACACGGGCAGCCACTTGTAGGGGTTGACGGTGGCACAGAACAGTCCGGAGTAGGTCTACAAAGGACACAAAAAAAGCTCAAAGACACCAGAAGTCAATTGCAGAGTGTAATGGAGAGGAGTGAGCTGGCGGGGAGACTTACGTAGATCATCCAGGCTGCGTAACGCTCTTTGAGGTTATACAGGACAGATGGTTCATTCAAGTGGGTCATCATGGCCATGTCTTCAATCTTGTCGTACTTTGGGGGGTTCATGGGGAAAATTTCATCTTCCTTCACTGTTGCGGTCTACAGAAAAGCAAAGATCGAATTGTTTGTATTTCTTAAACACGCGCACGCACGCGTTGCAACTCAGAGGATCGTTAGCTTTTTCCAACTTACGGACATGTCTTCTTTCTTTACGGTGACTTTTCCCCCCTCTCTGCCGGTGACGATGCCTTTTACATACATTTGCTTGGGGTCAACCACAAAGAAGTTTGTTTTGGCATCGAAGGGCCGGTTCTGAGCCTCAAGCCTATCTTTATCTGACTTCCTGAGGTACTGGGCAGCCTCCCCAAAGACTGCCATCTCAGCATCACCCATGGCTGATGGTTTTCTGTATGAAGGAAATACAAGTTTCTGATTGTAACAGGAGCAATAAGTAGGTGTGATGGCAAAGTCATTAATGCCCCCCCCCCCTCTCTCTTTAATCAGCACCTTATAAGTAGGTGTGATGGCAAAATCATTAATG
>NW_017309878.1:680-3955 GCF_000935625.1 Nanorana parkeri | reverse complement strand
CCCCCCCTCTTAAATCTGCACCTCAAAGGAAATTCCACCAACTATACCAGTGTAATCATTACTTTCATAACAATTGCATACGGAGTTCCCATATTATATCATTAATTGTACACAAATGTATTTCCCAAATGCTGTTATTACAGAAATGAGTCATTGTGCCGCCAGACTACTCGGGGCCCCGTAGCAGTTGCACGGTGTACCATAGCAATAGTTATACTCTAGGCTATTGTGGTATTTTACTGATACGATGTCATCACAATCTCTAATCAAACGTTAAACATTTCTGATGTTATTAATTGTTAGAAATGTATCACTATTCAGAAATTAGCATGTGGTAAAGTTTATAGAGGCAATGTACCAACCTTGTATCCTTCTAAGATGGAAAAATTATATTCAGAGGATATCAGCTATGGGAAAAAAAATTGCAGCATTAAAATGATTTGTATTGTTTTTATGATATCTATGATCAATGTGTATGACTCCCTTCCTCTGCTGGAAGTCTGTTCCAGGCATCAACTACTCTTTCTTTGGAGGGGGGTGCTGTGTACGGGGCTCAGTCTTCGGAGGGGGGGGCTGTGCACGGGGCTCAGTCTTCCGAGGGGGGAGCTGTGTACGGGGCTCCGTCTTCGGAGGGGGGGGCTGTGCACGGGGCTCAGTCTTCCGAGGGGGGAGCTGTGTACGGGGCTCCGTCTTCGGAGGGGGGGGCTGTGCACGGGGCTCAGTCTTCCGAGGGGGGAGCTGTGTACGGGGCTCCGTCTTCGGAGGGGGGGGCTGTGCACGGGGCTCAGTCTTCCGAGGGGGGAGCTGTGTACGGGGCTCCGTCTTCGGAGGGGGGGGCTGTGCACGGGGCTCAGTCTTCCGAGGGGGGAGCTGTGTACGGGGCTCCGTCTTCGGAGGGGGGGGCTGTGCACGGGGCTCAGTCTTCCGAGGGGGGAGCTGTGTACGGGGCTCCGTCTTCGGAGGGGGGGGCTGTGCACGGGGCTCAGTCTTCCGAGGGGGGAGCTGTGTACGGGGCTCCGTCTTCGGAGGGGGGGGCTGTGCACGGGGCTCAGTCTTCCGAGGGGGGAGCTGTGTACGGGGCTCCGTCTTCGGAGGGGGGGGCTGTGCACGGGGCTCAGTCTTCCGAGGGGGGAGCTGTGTACGGGGCTCCGTCTTCGGAGGGGGGGGCTGTGCACGGGGCTCAGTCTTCCGAGGGGGGAGCTGTGTACGGGGCTCCGTCTTCGGAGGGGGGGGCTGTGCACGGGGCTCAGTCTTCCGAGGGGGGAGCTGTGTACGGGGCTCCGTCTTCGGAGGGGGGGGCTGTGCACGGGGCTCAGTCTTCCGAGGGGGGAGCTGTGTACGGGGCTCCGTCTTCGGAGGGGGGGGCTGTGCACGGGGCTCAGTCTTCCGAGGGGGGAGCTGTGTACGGGGCTCCGTCTTCGGAGGGGGGGGCTGTGCACGGGGCTCAGTCTTCCGAGGGGGGAGCTGTGTACGGGGCTCCGTCTTCGGAGGGGGGGGCTGTGCACGGGGCTCAGTCTTCCGAGGGGGGAGCTGTGTACGGGGCTCCGTCTTCGGAGGGGGGGGCTGTGCACGGGGCTCAGTCTTCCGAGGGGGGAGCTGTGTACGGGGCTCCGTCTTCGGAGGGGGGGGCTGTGCACGGGGCTCAGTCTTCCGAGGGGGGAGCTGTGTACGGGGCTCCGTCTTCGGAGGGGGGGGCTGTGCACGGGGCTCAGTCTTCCGAGGGGGGAGCTGTGTACGGGGCTCCGTCTTCGGAGGGGGGGGCTGTGCACGGGGCTCAGTCTTCCGAGGGGGGAGCTGTGTACGGGGCTCCGTCTTCGGAGGGGGGGGCTGTGCACGGGGCTCAGTCTTCCGAGGGGGGAGCTGTGTACGGGGCTCCGTCTTCGGAGGGGGGGGCTGTGCACGGGGCTCAGTCTTCCGAGGGGGGAGCTGTGTACGGGGCTCCGTCTTCGGAGGGGGGGGCTGTGCACGGGGCTCAGTCTTCCGAGGGGGGAGCTGTGTACGGGGCTCCGTCTTCGGAGGGGGGGGCTGTGCACGGGGCTCAGTCTTCCGAGGGGGGAGCTGTGTACGGGGCTCCGTCTTCGGAGGGGGGGGCTGTGCACGGGGCTCAGTCTTCCGAGGGGGGAGCTGTGTACGGGGCTCCGTCTTCGGAGGGGGGGGCTGTGCACGGGGCTCAGTCTTCCGAGGGGGGAGCTGTGTACGGGGCTCCGTCTTCGGAGGGGGGGGCTGTGCACGGGGCTCAGTCTTCCGAGGGGGGAGCTGTGTACGGGGCTCCGTCTTCGGAGGGGGGGGCTGTGCACGGGGCTCAGTCTTCCGAGGGGGGAGCTGTGTACGGGGCTCCGTCTTCGGAGGGGGGGGCTGTGCACGGGGCTCAGTCTTCCGAGGGGGGAGCTGTGTACGGGGCTCCGTCTTCGGAGGGGGGGGCTGTGCACGGGGCTCAGTCTTCCGAGGGGGGAGCTGTGTACGGGGCTCCGTCTTCGGAGGGGGGGGCTGTGCACGGGGCTCAGTCTTCCGAGGGGGGAGCTGTGTACGGGGCTCCGTCTTCGGAGGGGGGGGCTGTGCACGGGGCTCAGTCTTCCGAGGGGGGAGCTGTGTACGGGGCTCCGTCTTCGGAGGGGGGGGCTGTGCACGGGGCTCAGTCTTCGGAGGGGGGTGCTGTGTATGGTTCTGGGGTCACACAGACGCAGGGACCGGCTTACCTCTAGATGCAGCAGAGCCAGTGAAGGAATAGTGGGGCAGCGTCTGGGGATTCTTTTATACGGGGAGATGTGCTGGGGCAGCATTTTGGGCTTCTCTATATTTGGAGATTGGGCTGGAAATGTGTTGATGTTGTCACTTTACTCCTGCTGATCACTGACAGATACGCGAGGACCGGCAGCCATCTGCACAAGCCATTGATTTTTTTTTTTTATATATAAAGTGTCACCTGCTATGTGTTTATATCCCCCGATCCCAATATAGAACGCTGATCTGAAACAGGACCGAGGAGGAGCTCAATGTCGCCACTGAACCTAAGAGACCCGAAACCTCTACTTCTCAATGAACTCCAGGCCATCCGCCGCGGTCACTGTCAGGGAACCAGAATGTGGGATCGTTACAATGAAGAAAGTCCCGGCGATCCCACAAAGTGACTTTTATCCCTCGAATCTTCCTTCCTCAATCCGGACATCTGCGGATGACTACTCTCATCATCCTCTAGAGCAGCTGTTCTTCAGTCACGGCACCCCTAAAAAGTATGCAAAATCTCAAGGCACCCCAATCTAAGGGGGGGGGGGGAA
>NW_017309878.1:0-322 GCF_000935625.1 Nanorana parkeri | reverse complement strand
ATCAGAGTCCCCCCTTTATATCAGAGTCCCCCCTTTATATCAGAGCCCCCCTTTATATCAGAGCCAGAAAGACTGCTCTATAGGACACTCTGGTTTACTAAACCTCATGGTTTAAGTAATGTGTCATGTGACCCCTCCAGGTATAGATCACATGACTCCCCCTGACAATACCTTCCGCTGCTTTCCTCTCAATGGCGCCATCTCTGTTCGGGTATCATCCGGGGTCACCATCTACTTCCTGGACTCAGATGGCGGCTCAGGGATGACACAATCATGTAAATCCTGCTGCAGACTGATGACTGGGGGAGGGGAGACTGAGGAA
>NW_017309877.1:34021-41393 GCF_000935625.1 Nanorana parkeri | reverse complement strand
AATGGAGAGGGGAACACCGGTGGCTCGTATTGCCACGAGACTGGTCATCAATGCCTGCAATTCCATTACTACTCTGCCACCCTTTGGTGTGATTATCCCGACCCAATTCCATCCAAAAAGTTTCAGAAGCTTTACTAAAGCTTTACTAAACCAATATTGAGTCCGATCATTGGGCACTGTCTGGTAAAAACTTGGATATATTTTCCTTTTACTGGGGAGTGGGTCAGTCCCATCATGAGTGACCTACAGGTGAATAGACTATACAAATGTAAAGCAAATTCATGAAGGATAACTATAGTGGGGAATATGTTGCTGTCACAGTCAACTGTCTTTTTTATTCCATGGACAGTTTCCTGTGGGCTACATTTATTGTATCACACTCCAGTGAACTGTGAATGTATATAGTATATTACCAAAAGTATTGGGACGCCTCCTTTACACGCACATGAACTTTAATGACATCCCAGTCTTAGTCCGTAGGGTTCAATAGTGAGTTGGCCCACCCTTTTAGCTATAACAGCTTCAACTCTAATTGGAAGGCTGTCCACAAGGTCTAGGAGTGTGTCTATGGGAATGTTTGACCATTCTTCCAGAAGCGCATTTATGAGGTCAGGTACTGATGTTGGACGAGAAGGCCGGGCTCGCAGTCTCCGCTCTAATTCATCCCAAAGGTGTTATAGCGGTTTAGAGGTCAGGACTCTGTACAGGCCAGTCAACTTCCTCCACCCCAAACTCGCTCATCCGTGTCTTTATGGACCTTGCTTTGTGCACTGGTGCGCTCTCATGTTGAAACAGGAAGGGGCCATCCCCAAACTGTTCCCACAAAGTTGGGAGCATGAAATTGTCCAAAATGCCTTGGTATGCTGATGCCTTAAGAGTTCCCTTCACTGGAACGAAGAGACCAAGCCCAACCCCTGAAAAACAACCCCACACCATAATCCCCCAAACTCTACACTTGGCACAATGCAGTCAGGCACACAGACAAGTACCGTTCTCCTGGCAACTACCAAACCCAGACATATCCATCAGATTGCCAGGCAGAGAAGCATGATTTGTCACTCCAGAAAACACGTCTCCACTTCTTTAGAGTCCAGTGGTGGCGTGCATTCAACGCTTTGCATTGCACTTCGTGATGTAAGGCTTGGATGCAGCTGCTTGACCATGGAAATCCATTCCATTAAGTTTTTATTATTATTATTCAGGATTTATATAGCACCAACATTTTGCGCAGCGCTTTACAATATAAGGAAGACATTACAATTACAATACAATCCAAGACAAGATGTTAAGGAGGGCCCTGCCCATGAGGGCTTCATTTTACATGGCCTACCACTTTGTGGCTAAGTTGCTGTTGTTCCCAGTTGCTTCCACTTTGTTATAATACCACTAACAGGTGACCACGGAATATTTAGTAGCAAGGAATTTCACAATACACCTGAATCCAAATGATTTGGATGGGTGTCCCAATACTTTTAGTAATATAGTGTATATATATTGCAAATGGTTAAGCCATATTAGTCTGGTAGACAATATATACAACAAAAACATAGGATAGACAAGCTTTCAAAAGTTACCCTCTCGTCTTCAGGTCAGAAGCAATACTAATCAACATGACAGAGTTTATCATTTAAAGAAAGAGAAATCTTATAGAGAAGGGGAGTGGGTGAGGGGAGTGTCATTTCACAGTCAACTGTCTTTTTTATTCCATGGACAGTTTCCTGTGGGCTACATTTATTGTATCACACTCCAGTGAACTGTGAATGTATATAGTATATTACCAAAAGTATTGGGACGCCTCCTTTACACGCACATGAACTTTAATGACATCCCAGTCTTAGTCCGTAGGGTTCAATAGTGAGTTGGCCCACCCTTTTAGCTATAACAGCTTCAACTCTAATTGGAAGGCTGTCCACAAGGTCTAGGAGTGTGTCTATGGGAATGTTTGACCATTCTTCCAGAAGCGCATTTATGAGGTCAGGTACTGATGTTGGACGAGAAGGCCGGGCTCGCAGTCTCCGCTCTAATTCATCCCAAAGGTGTTATAGCGGTTTAGAGGTCAGGACTCTGTACAGGCCAGTCAACTTCCTCCACCCCAAACTCGCTCATCCGTGTCTTTATGGACCTTGCTTTGTGCACTGGTGCGCTCTCATGTTGAAACAGGAAGGGGCCATCCCCAAACTGTCCCCACAAAGTTGGGAGCATGAAATTGTCCACAATGCCTTGGTATGCTGATGCCTTAAGAGTTCCCTTCACTGGAACGAAGAGACCAAGCCCAACCCCTGAAAAACAACCCCACACCATAATCCCCCAAACTCTACACTTGGCACAATGCAGTCAGGCACACAGACAAGTACCGTTCTCCTGGCAACTACCAAACCCAGACATATCCATCAGATTGCCAGGCAGAGAAGCATGATTTGTCACTCCAGAAAACACGTCTCCACTTCTTTAGAGTCCAGTGGTGGCGTGCATTCAACGCTTTGCATTGCACTTCGTGATGTAAGGCTTGGATGCAGCTGCTTGACCATGGAAATCCATTCCATTAAGTTCTCTATGCACTGTTGTTGTGCCAATCTGAAGGCCACATGAAGTTTGGAGGTCTGTAGCTATTGACTCTGCAGACAGTTAGCGACTTCTGCGCACTATGTGCTTCAGCATCCGCTGACCCCGCTCTGTCATTTTACATGGCCTACCACTTTGTGGCTAAGTTGCTGTTGTTCCCAGTTGCTTCCACTTTGTTATAATACCACTAACAGGTGACCACGGAATATTTAGTAGCAAGGAATTTCACAATACACCTGAATCCAAATGATTTGGATGGGTGTCCCAATACTTTTAGTAATATAGTGTATATATATTGCAAATGGTTAAGCCATATTAGTCTGGTAGACAATATATACAACAAAAACATAGGATAGACAAGCTTTCAAAAGTTACCCTCTCTTCTTCAGGTCAGAAGCAATACTAATCAACATGACAGAGTTTATCATTTAAAGAAAGAGAAATGTTATAGAGAAGGGGAGTGGGTGAGGGGAGTGTCATAAATGTTGGACCTGGGAGTGAAGAATACATCCTGATAACCAAAGGCAAGAAGAAATAAACATAGGATGACCAATAAATATATCAGAGA
This sequence comes from Nanorana parkeri, assembly GCF_000935625.1. NCBI lineage: Eukaryota > Metazoa > Chordata > Amphibia > Anura > Dicroglossidae > Nanorana > Nanorana parkeri. Next base: position 38,263 of record NW_017309877.1, on the reverse strand, counting down.
TACTGTATAAGACATACATACTGTAGGACATTACGATGTACTATATATTCATATAAAGTTTTGGTAGTGTGTCAGGAATCCAGAATTCACATTAGTTCCCTCCTTTATGGTGTTGAAATGTAAAATCATTATTATCTCAGATATTTTCCTTTCACAAGAGTCATTCAAATTCTCTTCAAGTACTTTAATTTTGAGATTTTGGCTGGAGTGACGTTTCTGGGACAAGTGATGCCCTACTGGGGTGCAATTTTTGTTTTCCTCATAGTTATTGATTGAGCTCCTGTGTAGGTTCATCCTGTAAGGCCAGTTTCCCCAATGTAACAACCTTTGTCACATGCTGAACACTTTATCATGTTCACGATAGACGATGTACATGAGTATGATCCCTTAATAGTCTATGCTTTGTCCTTGTGACTAGCTGTATTTTTGTCACATGTATGTTGGCTCAGTTTGCAGCGGGGTTTATTGCATCATACTGTAATTACTGAAATTATTGTAGTCTACGTGTGCATGCAAAAAAAGAATTAGGCAAAATTGCCAGTCCAAAAGACAAACTTAAGTAATGGACAAAACATCCATTCTGTTAAAAGGGCACAAACATCTCACTATATTTTTATGGATGATGTAGAATCCATGCCAACACAAGCAAAAGATAGTCATAGGTACATAGTAAGGCTCAGAAAGACAGAAGTCCATTAAGTTCAATCAATAAATACATTAAAAAGCGTGGATTTTTGATTTGGCTTTCAGTTAGTTTTATATTTTACAATAACATGTTTGGTTGGAACTTGACAAAAACTAAGTTATAAAAACTGAGAATGGATAACTAAAACAAATTTGTACATGCTTGTGTAGATGACAATCTTTGGGGCATCTTTAGACAGTACATACAAATTAATAAAATCCAATGCAACAAGTGGTAAGCACAAGTATTAGTAAACTGAATTAATGTCACAGATAACAAGCCACAGTTATTCTAAAATATGTTTTTATGTGCAGTAAAATAGGATTAAAAAAAAGACGTACTCTGTGCATATAGTGAATTTTTTTGGAGATATCACCTATATTATCCTCAAATGTTTTTAAGTGAGCAGAAAACAACCCTCCAATAATGATGTCTCCTTCCTGATAATATTCATATTCCATAACAGGAGCCAGTGCAGTTAGTTCACATGGAGAGAGATCATTCTTCATCATCATGTAACAAGGTTGTAAAATAAGTGTAAACACACAACAAAGAGTGTGAACTGGAGCCCAATTCATGTCCATCAAATCACACTGACAACTCTGCAGATGCTCAACACAAACTTAATCTGTCTCATTGAGCTGCTGCTTATATACACTTGTTGGGGTTATTTTGGATTTGACACATCATCTCTCTGATGAAAGATATTACAACATTTGAAAGACCATTTAAAAAAAGTCTTACTTTCTAAATATATATGCAGATAAACAGACCTAGATCTAAGACCAGGGCTATGTGAAAACTTTTTTGAGTTTCTCCCCACCAAACCTCTGCCCCAAACCACCATCAAACTACTGTAATGTACTGTATTTATAGAACTTGTGCAGTGTATTGTCATGCAGTAATAAAAAGGTCTGTTGTCACAAGGGTACAGTGCTCAATTTTCTAAAATGTCCTTGTATGTAATCATACAATAAAGAACCCCAACAGTGCTAGTATAGTATATAGTTGTCCAGAGCATTTCATGCACATGACTTTCTAAGTATGCGCTTCCATGTGCGTTTGTGTGTGTGTGTATGCATATGTGTGTGTGTGTGCGTGTGTGAGAGCTAACAATCCATAACACTAGATTCCACAACCAGATCCATGCCAAGAGAAACCTACAGGTTCTGGCAAAAGGCTCGCCCCCACCTTTATGAATGCTTGTCCAAAAAGAACCACACTCAATGCTTCCTCCCAATAAATCCAAATTCTACTTCAATCCATGAAACAGCATACACCCTGCAAAGGACCTCCTTATATGTTTCACCCACAAATCTTAATCATAGAATGATATGACTAAGCCCTGTGGGTAAACCATGTAAGGAAAAAGTTTGGTCCATTCTGGGGACCTTTGCAGGGTGTATGCTGTTTCATGGATTGAGGTAGAGCTTGAACCTCGGTGCCTGGAAAAGCTTCCGCCAGAGCCTTCACTTAGCAATAGGTCAACGAATGGCACTCACAAGGGGATCCGTCCATTCAATACTTCATTTGCAAAAAGTTATAACAGCAGCAAATAAATGATTACATGTTTCAGGCTCCAAACTGTGCCTTAAAATGTCATACCTTAAATACCATAGTTCCTATATTGTGTAAATGTTTTTTTTTGTCTCCCAATGCATTATTTCTCATGTTTTGTATTCTGTGACAAATTGTTTGAATCTTGTGAAATATGCTAATAAAAACTGATTCACCCTTAAATACCATAGTTCCTCATCCTCAAAGGGGGTGGAACATTTTTTAACCATTGAATCTACAGACAAAAGGCACATTTGAATAAAATCTCCTATTTAACATCACAATATGCACATCAGTTTCAGATATTGCATAGTAAAAATACTTATGCAAATTGTAATGCAAATAGGAATTACCCATCTAACATCACAACATAGGATATGATAAATAGCTTGCTGGCTTTTCTATCTCTTCTTGCCTCATCTACATTCCCTGGTGTACTTACCTACGGTGCCTGTTATGGGCTGATTTTTGTTATTCTTTTATGCACCTTCATTATACCTGTTGTACATAAACATTTTTATTGGGACTCCATTATCCTTTTGTCACTTTGTATGAGAGATATTACCTCTGATAAGTATACTGCATATATTCCTTTTCGTACGTAAACTAATTTTTGCTACTTTCTACAGATTCTTTTGTAATCTTTGTTGATTTCCTTATGTAAACTTAATAAAAACTTTTGAAAGTATAAATAGAAGAAAAGGGTAGTGTGTGTTTGTGGAGGATATATTCTAACCCTTTTGGTGCCATAAGTGTTGCACGTTAAAATGGATATAGAGTGTTTCATTAGGTAGTCTATAACTCAGATGACAGTGTGTGAACCTAACAGTTTACTAAAGCTTCAGAAGAGAGTGTGGTAAAAGGTAAAAACCCGCTGAAATTACATGAGGATAATTAATAATATGCCGGATAAAATGGTAAAGACTGAGAATTAAGAAATTGCTCTGCAATTTCTACATACAAAAAAAATTATATTCTCTGAGTTCAGGAAGAGAACGAATGCTAATGCACCAAGTAATACTGACACTGATTCTAAGATCCACCCTTTTCTGGGTGGGTTGAAGTATATTTCCAGGGTAAGAAATCAATTTCCAGTTTTGTTGACGTACCAGGCACAGCACTGGCTGTATCAACAAATAAAGCCAAAGTCCTCATTAAACTTTCACAACTAAGCTGTACACAATCTTCCGGGGCTGTAATTAAAGTAGGGTATACACAAATATATTTCTACACAACAGTTTGAACAAAACAATCGTCAGAACGTTCAATATCATCATCAGAAACTTGCAGATTGTTGTTCGAAATTTCATTTAATTTTTATTTAACTTGCTGTTTTGGAATGAATGGAGTTTCCGGAAAAAAAAACCCACTGTTAGAAATTTCTTTGATCGAGAAAACATTTCCAACATGCTTCTTCCAATTTTAGGTCACTGTGGTCCAAATCAATTGTCGGTTTTACCCCATTAGCGATTAGAAAGTCGATCGAGCGTTATGAAATCTATTTTGTTTGTTCCAAATTCTAACTGTGTTTACCCTACTTAAGACTGGCCCAAAGACCTCAAAACCAGCATCAGGTGTGGTGCCTACACAAGACCAATATTGCAAAATCAGAGAGTTCCGTTTACAATTTACTAACTACCTAACGTGTAATCCAATGTCTCATTAGTATAGAAAGATCAGAGGACTCATCCTGATGCTCCTGTTTTTCTACTTTCATACTCTTCCAAACATAGGATCTTCTTTTTGTTCTGTTTTAATAATCTATTTTGAAATTCTGGCTACTATCTTTTATGCCTCATTGTCTGTTATTGCAGTTGCATTACCTATTGTCAATGGCGATTGTTTCTTCCTAATGCATTTGAATTTAAAAAAAAAATATTCTGGGAAGGTCCTTGTCGGGACTCAGGCTGCGCTTCGGTCCTGGCTGGCCCGTCTGATGCAGGGACGCGGCGACCAGTGACAAGGCGGCCCGGCAGGGCACGCCCACCGGTGACGAGGCG
>NW_017309877.1:10343-33333 GCF_000935625.1 Nanorana parkeri | reverse complement strand
GAGGCGGCCCGGCGGGGCACGCCCACCAGTGACGAGGAGGCCCGGCGGGGCACGCCCACCAGTGACAAGGAGGCCCGGCGGGGCACGCCCACCTGTGACGCGGCGGGACACGCCCCTGTGCGTCCGGACGAAGCCCAGTGATGTCACCAGGGCTATAAAAGGAGACTTAGCACTCCCAGTCATTGCTGAGTGCTCTTCAGCCTGTGTGCTTCAGGTTTACTCTGTTCTCTGCTGTGTATTGTATTGTATTGACCCTGGCTTGTGCCTGACTATTCTCTGGATCCTGCTCTTGCTCTTAGTGTCTTCTCTGGCTTTAGACCCTGGCTTGTCCTTGACTACTCTCTGGATTCTGATTTGGCTTATCTTCTCTCTCTCTGGCTCCTGACCCTGGCTTGTCTCTGACCTCCTGCTGGATCCTGCTAGGCTACTAGGAAATCCTACTTGGCTGCTAACCTAGCTTACTTTTGACCATCCTGGTTATTCTACAGGGCTACCCCCGCTCAGCGGGCACCCAGGATTCCATACCGGCACCCGTGCTGCTCTTGCCTGTGCCCCCCTGTTGCACTTCAGGGGTCCACAGACGGAACCGCAAGGGAGGTTCTCCTTATCACTTCTGGCCCGCACCACGGTACATAACAGTCCTGCATTATTTGGAGATTAGCCCCATTAAAAGTCTAGTTGATGTTTTAGCCATGACCTCCAAAAAATCTCATCATTGGCATTTTAAATATGCACCCAACAGACCATATCCCATGGTCTGTTTGGATCTCTTGGCCAAGAGCATAGTGCACTGTGCAATACATATATTAGTAAGGAGGGTGAGATGAGGTGGGTTGCTGGCTTCAGACAGTCCATGTATTTCATTGTTATTTCCTCTACTACTGTCCTAAATGAGCTGTGTATAGTAATCTGTCTGCCCCTTCTCTGAGCTTTGCATGCTGTTCTGTAATATGTTCAGTAGAATCTGTCCATGTAGACAACATAGAAACCTCTTGACAAATAAACTAAATGTCCCTTTATTGGGTCTTTTCAAACATGCAGAAAAGGCTTCAAACTGCATTATTAGAGATGTATTTCAACAGTTCTCTGAGGTGGGGACTACATTGAGCAGGAGAATGGACCTGATTGAGAGGCACTCAGATAGAGTCTAGAGTCTGTACTGCTGCAATGGATCGAGTATAGAATTGAAGCTGGGGTTAGAGTTTTAAGAGCTAGGATGCTATTAGGAATGCACCGATACCAGTTTTTCGGTATCGAGTACAAGTACTGATATTTTTTTTTTCGGTACTCACCGTTACCGACTACCGGTGCTGTGTGCCCAGATTATCGGGAAGTCAGTTACAGGATCCTGACCTGTCAGACGGCTTCTTGATTGGCTAGGCTAGGAATTCAGCTTCACTTGTTGCTAGGTAGCGTGGCTTCCTGGAGGCTATGGGGATGCCTTAATGTCATGTCATGTTAAGCCTGATAAGGGGACCTTGCGTGGTCCCTAAATGTTGCACTGAGAGATATGACATTATGCGTGAATAAATAAGGTGTGTTTGCACACTAACCATTGGTGTGCTGGTGATTCTTTGTTACTGCAGTGGGTAGATATATCCTACTTGCTCACAGCTGTCATTCCAAGTGTTGCAGGCTATATAGCAGAATGAAGACATCAATTGCTGCTGACATCAGAGCTTATAGAGAGGGGTGAGCAGCTTCCTGCTGCCTTGCTGGGAAAGCCTCCAACACTCCCCAGTAGAGTTGGAGTTTAAGGCAAATTGCAACATCCATTACTAAATGTACATGATCGTATAAATATATCAAAAACAGCAATCATAAGTACTCATCTAGTGCATTTTATTTATTTGTTACAAGTATTTATATAGCACCAACAATTTACATAGTGCTAATACATATTGTGCATTCATATCACTCTCTCCCCTCAAGGAGCTTACAATCTAAGGTAACTACCTCACATGTATATACAAGAGGGCCAATTTAGACAGGAGAAAACCCCAAACAAGCACAGGGACAACATGCAAACTTCATTTAGGTAGTGTCCTGGATAGGATTCAAATAAGGATCTCAGTGCTGCAAGGCAGGAGTGATAACCATTAAGCCAACCTACAAAGTGACAGGGTAACTCTAAGCATTCACATTTATGTATCTATATAGGATTATGTTGGGCATCCCAATCCAAAACCATGACCCCTCTACAACAGCCTCCAATCTGGGGTTACTGATGTAGGACAGCTGGGAGTACTAATGTTGAATGACAGAATCTGGCTCAAAATTCCAGTTTATCCCAGATGTCTTCAGTATGGTTATGGTCAGGGCTCTGTGCAGGTCATGTGGGTTCCTAAATGGCAAACTCATGAAACTATGTCTTTATGGAGGGAGAGACACAGTCAGGCCTTCAAAAAAACTGTTAGCACAAAATTAGGAGCACACACTTGCTCCAAATGTCTTTGTATGCTATAGCCATACCTCTCAGGGGACACAGTAGCTGAAGGTGTGTCAACATTCTTTTGAATATATAGTGGTTATAATGGACTCTGGTCTGCAAACTAATAGCCATATGGTGTAAAAGTGTCAGCCAATGTGGTCACCATGGAACTAACCACATGTTATCAATACAAAATGATGGTAGCATCTATCTATTAATAATTGTGAGTGTCTAAGTAAGAACCAATACCAGCCAAACATTTTGTTCTTAATATGGATAATGCATGGATAGGTCAGAATTCTTAGAATAACTGACTGTGTGATTTTTTTCCCTGTCCTCCTGTCTTTTCCGACACTTGTCACCTGGATATTAAGTGAATCAAAACCTCCCTCATTGGGACACAAACAAAAAACTATCCTAAAATAAATTAGACAACTTTCTCAATGTACTAGAAATTGATGCAATATTCATATCTGTGTTCACGTTTTGAGAAATTTCCATTATTTCCTATTCTGTGTGGTACCTATCAAATAAAAAAAGTAAGAAGAAATATATCAAATGGAGCTATAGTTGGGTCTAAAATATTTTTTCCATGTGAAAGAATGCATGTTCCACAACTATGTGAGTTTGTAATTTGAACATTTTAGGAGAAAATGATCATGGGGTAAAATATTAAAGGTAGATAAAATAATAAAATATAACTAAAATATCTACACGCATGATATTATTATTATTATTCAGGATTTATATAGCACCAACATTTTGCGCAGCGCTTTACAATATAAGGAAGACATTACAATTACAATACAATCCAAGACAAGATGTTAAGGAGGGCCCTGCCCATGAGGGCTTGCAATCTAAAAGGGAGGGACAAGTGGTACATGAGGAGCTATATCTACAACCTGTCTGTTTCCTGGTGTTCAGTTTGGGTTTAAAAATTATAATATAACATTTTGGGGAAAATATGCAGCCCAGTATTCCAGCGCTGAAGGCCAATATGGCAAATATCTCCACAGCCACCATGCATTTTCCTCTGGTGCTCAGATAAGCCGGGATCAAGGCAATCCAGACACTGCAGAATACCAGCATGCTGAAGGTGATGTACTTGGCCTCATTAAAACTATCTGGTAATGTCCTCACCATGAAAGCCAGCGCAAAACTCACAGCTGACAGAAGCCCCATATAACCCAACATGAAGTAGAACCCGATAACTGACCCTTCATTACACTGACTGATGATCTTCCCAGGATATGAGTGCATGTCATACTCTTGGTAGGGAGGAGACACTGACAGACAAAGATCAGAACTTAGGAACAGAGGAACAGGTTAGGATCAAAGAATATGATATTTTGGCTGTGATCCATTTACTCCAGGAACTGCCAGGTTTGGTAGCTTTGAAGGCGATACAGACAGTGATAGTTTTGGCCAGAAAAGAAGAGACAGCTATGGAGAAGAAGATCCCAAATTAACTTTGCCTCAGCATGCACATTATATCCACAGGACGACCGAGGAACAAGAAGACACAGAAGAAGCTCAACAAGATGGAGGCGAGGAGAAATGAAGCTTACAGTCCGGTTATTGGCTTTCACAATTGGAGTGTCCCAATAATTAATAAAGTTTTTTAATATAATAAATGTAATGGCTGAGGCTATTGAGGTTACCAATGAAAAGATTAAACCCATCACATCATTTTCATAGGACAGAAATTCATATGTTTTAAGAATATGCTTCACCTTCTTCTCATCAGGCCACTCTTCATCAGGACATTTGAAGCAGCTTTTACTATCTGCAATGAAGAAAATAAAAGTGTTATCTCTCTATAACATACCTAGAGCTTAAAAACTTAAAAGTAAAATTGATCCACCTTAAAGTAACTTTTTTGTGATTGCTGAAAAGTTAAACTATGTGCTGATTTTATCTTTTTTGTATCCTTAGTGATCAGCAGGTACATATACATGTGATGGTGTCACTATTCCCTGAGGGTTTGTATAGTATACAATAAATTGATAACTACAAAACTGAGCTACGAAAATTGCTTTGTCTTGTATGATACAGGTGACCTCCACATCCCATATGACTATATAATATGTGAGCATTAGAATACCTCTTTGTTGTCTATAGAGATTTTCCTACATATTGGTAAATCATTTCATTCATAATAAAAAGTTAATAAAAATAAATACAATCTTGCTTCCAGTAATGTTCTGTGAACATCACCTTTCTTCCAGTTTGAAAATATGCCATAGTATTCTACTTCACTTCCATATAGTTTCCTCGGTCCCTACAAATTTGTGTTCAACCCTACTTAGCATCTATCTTCTATACCAGGCCTTCTTAAACTTGGTAAGAAGAAGAATTGGGGGGAGCATGCCATTAAGAGTACACAATACACAACTAACCAAAACTTATCATGTACAGTATGAACAAAATGGCGTTTCTGTTAAAATCTCTACAGATAGCGACCCACACTTTAAGAAGCACTGTTCTATACAACCTGACTGCTGCTGAGGATCCATAGGTGTTAGTTGGATGAAGGTCAGTCCTCCTTAGCAGGGATGAACACAACTGCCTGGGTTCAGTTTACAGATAATTTTGCCAATCTTGTTCAAAGTTTTCTCACTTTTAAATGAACCTCATTGATGTCTCTAGGGACACATCTTGTTATTTCATTCTAGACTTTTGTTGGGCTAATAAGCAATGGGTTTTCCATGCAGGCAAATTACCCCCAGGATTCTACATGGATTCTTTTCTGCTCAACTTTGCTGAGGCTCTGTCCATCTCCTTTACGGCTTGAGGTAGCCAGGGTTCATTATTCTGTACTGTCTGATATGGATATGGGTTTGTCTTTAGGCAGTGTCTGACTCAGCTGAGTATCTGAGTATCTAATATGCTTTCTGAACAGTAGGGGTTGCCTACTGTTCTGCCATACTCAACTGAATGTCTCTTTACTTTAATGTCTTATTGACTGAGCATCTGCCTTGTGTACTACTTGATGTAGCGTATGGTCTATCTGCTGTAGAGTCTGGCTTGGCTGATGGTTCATGTTTTCCTACCTTCATCTGACAAAGGTCTGTCTGCTTTGCAGCTTGACTCAGCTTAAGGTCTGTCTTCTATAATTACTGGCTGTGACAAATTGCTACTGTATATACTTTGCAGCTTGACTATGCTAAAGATCCTCTTTCTGAATGGCCACAGGCTGCTAAATGTTCATTCTTTTCTCAGGGTGACTCTAATATGTCTCTTTTGCAAACTAAGGTAACTCTTCTGAGGGTTCTCTGAAAACTTGGCTGTCACTGTATCTCCTTCGCCTTTTGTCTTGTCTCATATGCAATGATCCAGTGGTTTTGGAGTCCTAATAAGTTAATAGCATATATTTTTGCCTGACAAAATTTAAATCTGACTGTTGCCAAAATCAGCCTGCTGCTCAACTTATGTTTAAACAAATCTTGTGTAATTCTCAGCCTGATACTTTCTTAGCCTGACAAAAGAAAACTAATACAGTCATCCTATCTAAGGACTGGCAAACTACAATAATGTTTTTAAAAGTTGATTCTAAAGTTTTGTAAATTGTAAATTTAACAGTTCATTTAGCAACACTGTTCTTTAAAAGAGATGTTTCCCTTTCGGCGCTGGAAAGATTATATGCTAGAATAAATTGGATTAAACTAACGTATACAGTTCCATGTTGTGGTACTGTAAACACCAACAGTGGATCTCTGACATCAGTACCAAAGAGGATATTTCCTGTCTATGTGTTCTAAGGGATATGTTTAAACATAAACTATAAAGCCTTTTAACCACTTCCAGTGGTTTCATGTCATTTTACGTCCTCCACTGGAAGTGGTTATACTAAAAACACAGCTACTGCTGTACCGTTTTAAACAGCAGATGCTTGCTGTTTAAATACAAGTGATCCAGTGTCTATACAGTCGCCGGATCACTTGTACAGTGTGCCGTCGTGTCCCCCTACCCCCTCCACCACCACAGGTGCCGTCATCGGCTCCCTGGGCTCCACTGTCCCCTGTGTAAGCCAAGGACTGGCATGGTGGGTCTCTCCTGATAGATCAGAGAGGAGATCAGCAGCTTCCAGCTGCTGAGCTCTCCTCCGATCACTGAACCCGGAAGTGATGTGCATTACATCACTGCCGGTGTCACTGGACACAGTCTCCATCTTCTAGAGCCAGAAGAAGAAGTTGGTGAAGCAGATCTCTGCTTTATCAGCTTCTTTGGGGTCCCTAGGTGACATTAGGGGTCTGAAAGACCCCTGATGTCTCCATAAAGAGGACCTGTCACATTATGCTTGCTATTACACAGGGGGGCTTGTTAGCCCCCTATGCAATAGCAATAAAGCTGACTGTAGAAAAACAACTGTAAAAATTAAAGCAATTTTTTTAGGTCCCCGCCCCTCACGTGCATGCACATACAACACAAACATGTGTTGCAAACATAAAAATTGTGCCACACTTGTTGCAAGCTATATATTCTAAAAGAGGGTTTCAGGTTCCCATAAGCCCCCATATCCACCAGCCAAGAGATGAAGCCCCTTTCCCCATTACCGTGGGGGCAAGGTGTCTTGCAGAGGGGAATATTTTGCTGATTTTTGTTGAGGGCATTTGGCCTGGTATGATTCAGGAGGGTGGGAAGCATCCCTATTTCCTAACCAGCCAGGCTGAATGGCTGGATAAGGATCTGGTATGGATTGTGAGGGGGACCCCACACCTTTTTATGTGGGGGGCATGGAGTCTGACTCAAAATATATACCAGATAATTTTCTGGTATAGTTGTTGTGGTGGACTCCTCACAAAAAATAAAAATTGTGTAAGGATTTTGGGGGGACCCCATGCAGCAAAAAGCAAAAAAAAGCATGGGGCCCCCACAAAAAATTATATCAGACCCTTATCCAGGCATGCAGCCTGGCTGGCCAGGAAAGGAAGTGGCAGTGAGCTTTATGGCAGAAAACTGATAATTTACACATACAGAAAACATGCATAATATAGTTCAAATTCCAGTTAATTATTATTATTATATAAAATCCAGTTTCCTATTATTAATAAGAATTATATAAATGAATAGTTACATGGTTTTATACACAATTTATATATACAGAGAAAGAAACATTTTTTTTCCAATAACATAGACTTCTTACTGATCCTCTGATCCAGTAAAATTGTTTTGCAAAATCAAATGTATTCAGATTACCACCATCACCAAACTCGACCACGCTGGTAAGAAATGTAATTTCATCAAAAGCTAGACTTTCCAGGAATACCCAATTTGCTGCAATTAGCAAGGATGCCAATTTTCCTCTCTCAATAAATTGGAACATTTCTCCTGTTGTATAATCGATGTAATAACCGTTTCTGACATATCTGTGAAGCTTTTGCTGGAAGATGGAAAGACATGATAAAAACTGATTATATTATATAATCTTCCCCACAACCCTGACCCGGGTTGTGGGGAAGAGGCCCTTGTCCCCATCGGCATGGGGACACCCTCCCAATGCCGAGGGCACGTGGCCTGGTAAGGCGCAGGGAGGGGGGGCGCTCGATCCCCCCCCCCCCCTTTCCTGCCCTGCCGGGCCTGTGCTCGGATCAAGGGTCTGGTAGGACTGTTAGGGGGGACCCCACGTTTTTTCCCCCCATTTTTGGCTGTACTCTGTACTTTAGCCATAGAAATGTTGTAGAAGGTAAATGTTGTAATTTTTTTTTTTCCTAATGTCGTTTTGCTGCAACGAAATTCCTACAATAACGAATTTCGGGAAATCGGGAATTTCGGATTCCTTTGCATTCGTCTTAGCTTTAATTCGGAATTCGGATGCATCCGAATCTCCGAATTTCCGAAAATTCGTCCAAAACGAATTTCGGAACGAACCAAATCGCACATGTCTAACATATATATACAATAAATAAATACATACATACATATATATATATATATAACTAAAATATCTACATGCATGATATTATTATTATTATTATTCAGGAATTATATAGCACCAACATTTTGTGCAGCGCTTTACAATATAAGGAAGACATTACAATTACAATACAATCCAAGACGAAGATGTTAAGGAGGGCCCTGCCCATGAGGGCTTACAATCTAAAAGGGAGGGACAAGTGGTACATGAGAAGATAGCTGTGTGGGGATGGACTTTTTGAGAATGTGACGTGATAGCTAGCTAATAACTAAAACATGTAATATTTAAAGAGAACTTGTACTCTGACCAGGGAAAATGGTAAGTAGAAGAATTGGGGGAGCATGCCATTAAGAGTACACAATACACAACTAACCAAAACTTATCATGTACAGTATGAACAAAATGGCTTTTCTGTTAAAATCTCTACAGATAGTTCTCACTCCTTATGGGAAAATGTTATTTCTACAACCTGTCTGTTTCCTGGTGTTCAGTTTGGGTTTAAAAATTATAATATAACATTTTGGCGAAAATATAGAGCCTAGTATTCCAGCGCTGAAGGCCAATATGGCAAATATCTCCACAGCCACCATGCATTTTCCTCTGGTGCTCAGATAAGCCGGGATCAAGGCAATCCAGACACTGCAGAATACCAGCATGCTGAAGGTGATGTACTTGGCCTCATTAAAACTATCTGGTAATGTCCTCACCATGAAAGCCAGCGCAAAACTCACAGCTGACAGAAGCCCCATATAACCCAACATGAAGTAGAACCCGATAACTGACCCTTCCTTACACTGACTGATGATCTTCCCAGGATATGAGTGCATGTCATAGGGAGGAGACACTGACAGACAAAGATCAGAACTTAGACAGAGGAACAGGTTAGGATCAAAGAATATGATATTTTGGCTGTGATCCATTTACTCCAGGAACTGCCAGTAAAACTATCTGGTAATGTCCTCACCATGAAAGCCAGCGCAAAACTCACAGCTGACAGAAGCCCCATATAACCCAACATGAAGTAGAACCCGATAACTGACCCTTCATTACACTGACTGATGATCTTCCCAGGATATGAGTGCATGTCATACTCTTGGTAGGGAGGAGACACTGACAGACAAAGATCAGAACTTAGGAACAGAGGAACAGGTTAGGATCAAAGAATATGATATTTTGGCTGTGATCCATTTACTCCAGGAACTGCCAGGTTTGGTAGCTTTGAAGGCGATACAGACAGTGATAGTTTTGGCCAGAAAAGAAGAGACAGCTATGGAGAAGAAGATCCCAAATTAACTTTGCCTCAGCATGCACATTATATCCACAGGACGACCGAGGAACAAGAAGACACAGAAGAAGCTCAACAAGATGGAGGCGAGGAGAAATGAAGCTTACAGTCCGGTTATTGGCTTTCACAATTGGAGTGTCCCAATAATTAATAAAGTTTTGTAATATAATAAATGTAATGGCTGAGGCTATTGAGGTTACCAATGAAAAGATTAAACCCATCACATCATTTTCATAGGACAGAAATTCATATGTTTTAAGAATATGCTTCACCTTCTTCTCATCAGGCCACTCTTCATCAGGACATTTGAAGCAGCTTTTACTATCTGCAATGAAGAAAATAAAAGTGTTATCTCTCTATAACATACCTAGAGCTTAAAAACTTAAAAGTAAAATTGATCCACCTTAAAGTAACTTTTTTGTGATTGCTGAAAAGTTAAACTATGTGCTGATTTTATCTTTTTTGTATCCTTAGTGATCAGCAGGTACATATACATGTGATGGTGTCACTATTCCCTGAGGGTTTGTATAGTATACAATAAATTGATAACTACAAAACTGAGCTACGAAAATTGCTTTGTCTTGTATGATACAGGTGACCTCCACATCCCATATGACTATATAATATGTGAGCATTAGAATACCTCTTTGTTGTCTATAGAGATTTTCCTACATATTGGTAAATCATTTCATTCATAATAAAAAGTTAATAAAAATAAATACAATCTTGCTTCCAGTAATGTTCTGTGAACATCACCTTTCTTCCAGTTTGAAAATATGCCATAGTATTCTACTTCACTTCCATATAGTTTCCTCGGTCCCTACAAATTTGTGTTCAACCCTACTTAGCATCTATCTTCTATACCAGGCCTTCTTAAACTTGGTAAGAAGAAGAATTGGGGGGAGCATGCCATTAAGAGTACACAATACACAACTAACCAAAACTTATCATGTACAGTATGAACAAAATGGCGTTTCTGTTAAAATCTCTACAGATAGCGACCCACACTTTAAGAAGCACTGTTCTATACAACCTGACTGCTGCTGAGGATCCATAGGTGTTAGTTGGATGAAGGTCAGTCCTCCTTAGCAGGGATGAACACAACTGCCTGGGTTCAGTTTACAGATAATTTTGCCAATCTTGTTCAAAGTTTTCTCACTTTTAAATGAACCTCATTGATGTCTCTAGGGACACATCTTGTTATTTCATTCTAGACTTTTGTTGGGCTAATAAGCAATGGGTTTTCCATGCAGGCAAATTACCCCCAGGATTCTACATGGATTCTTTTCTGCTCAACTTTGCTGAGGCTCTGTCCATCTCCTTTACGGCTTGAGGTAGCCAGGGTGCCCGCTAGGGGGCGCGCGCGAGCAGAAAAAAATTGCCGTCTGGAGACGGCAACCCGCAGATGCTGCAGTGCCGTCCGTCCGTTTTTTTACTACGGGCGGACGGCAAGAGGTTAAAATACATTCACCACATGATAGTGATGCCACACAGATTTAGCTTAAACGATTAGTTTCCAAAGCTAGACATACAGTATTTCATATAAGGTCCCAACATGAGCACGTTTTGCCCATCGGTGCTTCTTCAGGGGAACAGAAAATGTATATCACGCAAGGATTTCTCGAGCAGCCAATTTAAGGCAAAAGAAGTGCAAGAAAATGGAAAGGGAACCAATTGTTCTACTCAAATTCAGATTCGAAAAGGGATGGTTTTTCAGGCATAAGCTACTAGGCAGGAGGGTCGTGTCAAGGGAGCATACCACAGCAACCAAACGAGGAACGGCAACAGCAAACAATGGATAGTAGTGCTGTGATGCCTTCCTCACGGGTGCCGCATATATTAATTTTTTTATTGTAAATTACACTCAGTCAGTGGAGACCTGATCCAAATTCATTATTCAGCTGTGCAGCAACAGATCACTTTTACTATTGATCAATTGCAAATATCATCCAGATCATCCAACATCATCGATGAGACCTGGGGATTAAATTGACCACTCCAAACTCACTCTGGTGATGGACTACAAATTCATGTTTAGTTGACTAATTCGTTTTGAGATTTTAATGAATGAATGGCCATAGGAAAATGATTAACGGAAAACAAACTATACGATTCTCTGGGCATTTGAGTAATTGCACTTTAATATTTTCCTGTCACCAATGTCTATAAGGTTGGATTAACGATCACTGGGGGGTGAACTAAGAGATGTATATATGCCTATTTGCACCGTATTTATGACCAAAGACGCAGTCCATTCTTTGTAGGAAGTTTTTTTTAATTAGTAACTTATATATATTTATATTCAGATATTCCACTCAAATTATTTATATATTTATTCCCGTATATTCACATATTGCACTCTTTGGAGGAGATTGAATGTTGATACAATATTTAAAGTCAGATTGGTAATTAGGACCTAGTGCAACATACTAACAATATAATATGCACCGGTTATCAGCATACATTGTTGCGGCCGGTATTTTATCACCAAGTGTTTATTACTCCTAGCGCAACAGCTTGTTGTATTTCATGTGAATCCTCTGGTGTCTAACAAGGTCTCCTTTATGAGTGAATGATTTCTCGCACTCTAAACATTAGTAAGGACGCTCAGCCGTGTGAATCCTCTGATGCCTAAAAAGGTGACCTTTCCGAGTGAACGATTTCCCGCACTCTGAACATGAATGAGGACGCTCACACGTGTGAATCCTCTGATGCCTAACAAGCTGTCCTTTCTGAGTGAAAGATTTCCCGCACTCTGAACATGAATAAGGATGCTCACCCGTGTGAATCCTCTGGTGCCTAACAAGCTGCACTTTCCAAGTGAAAGATTTCCCGCACTCTGAACATGAATAGAGACGCTCACCCGTGTGAATTATCTGGTGCCTAACAAGGTTTGCTTTCTGAGTGAAAGATTTGCAGCACTCTGAACATGAATAAGGACGCTCACCTGTGTGAATTCTCTGGTGTATAACAAGGGCTCTTTTATCTGTGAAAGATTTCCCGCACTCTGAACATGAATAAGGGCGCTCACCCGTGTGAATTCTCTGGTGTATAACAAGGGTTCCTTTCTCAGTGAAAGATTTCCCGCACTCTGAACATGAATAAGGAAGTTCACCCGTGTGAATTCTCTGGTGTCTAACAAGCTGTCCTTTCCAAGTGAAAGATTTCCCGCACTCTGAACATGAATTAGGACGCTCACCAGTGTGAATTCTCTGATGCCTAACAAGCTGTCCTTTCCAAGTGAAAGATTTCCCGCACTCTGAACATGAATAAGGACGCTCACCCGTGTGAATTCTCTGGTGTACAACAAGGTCTGCATTCTTAGTGAAAGATTTCCCGCACTCTGAACATGAATAAGGACGTTCACCCGTGTGAATTCTCTGGTGATTAACAAGGTGTACTCTACGACTTAAAGATTTTCCACACTCTGAACAGGAGAATGGATCCTCACCTCTGTGATCTCCTTCATGGGGTGAGGAAGATTCCTCGGGATTAGATGGATCTCTTGCAGTCTGAGATCTTAGATGGATATTTCCAGTCATAGTATGTGAATGATCAGAAGATTCACCCTGATCAGAGGGATCCACTGATGTCTCCGAACAGTGAGGTCTGTGATGTATATTTTGTGTGTTTGGATTCACTCCTGGAGAATCCTGTGTGATGACATTATCTTCTGACTTACAATCAGCAGATAATATAAGATGTCTCTCCGAGGTATTCCTGACATCACATCCATCTGCTGGAGAGAAATGATTACACACGTCAGTAATCAGAGTCATGTATGTTTATCTGACAGTCAACAGTTTCCTAGAGACCGGTCATGATATTTGGTAGAACTGTAGCACAAAATATAAAATGAGTTAAAAGACAAAAACACCCAAAACAACTCTGACACATCGTGTACAATTGTTTTGTGCATTAAAGGTAATCTTTTTAGCCCATGGTCTTCCTCAGGGTCACGGGAGGACATATACTGTGTGACCCAAAACTTAGCAATAGCCCGCTATATGTTGAATGCGCCGCAGCCGGGACAGATCCCAACAATATTGTCGTGATCCACCCCGCTGGCTGATGGACAGCTGACTCTGCCTCTCTAGAGGCAGAGCCAGCTGTGCCTGCCCACTCCCCCGTCTGTTCCTCCAATCATCGCTGGAGGATTGGAGAGGGGTGCAACCAAGCAGGGAGCGGGGACTGACAGTCACCGCTCTCTGCAGGGAGCAGATCAGAAAGTGAGCGGATCGGCGGTATGTTTCTGCTCACTTCCTGAGCAATAGACACGACCTGTGACATATATATATATATATAGATAGATGTGATAGCTATATATATACACTGTTTGTATAAGTAATCCATCATTGATTGACATTCTCCCAGGCTCGGTCCTCCCCTCCTCTCATGGTCACCTGATGTATAAGATTCGGGTGTGTAATCCTCTCTGCTTCCCCTTTAGAGGGCGGACCTCCAGCTCTGTGTGGGCTCTGCAGGTTTAGATTTATGGGGTGCGGCTGTATAAAAGTTTAGAAGAGTCCGTCCATCTATAAATGAAGTTCTAGGCCGGGTCTGGTGGGCTGCCATTGGCTTCTTCTAGCTCTTGGAGGACCTCATGAAGATACGACTCGGTTTTAGATTTCACCTTCTGGATCAGTCTTGGCGTTTATCTGTGTTTTATTTGCTGGAAATTTCTGAACTTGAAGTGATTTAACCCCGAACCAAGCGCACCTGTATCGCCTGAACTTTGCCCCGCTTCTTCAATCTACTGTCACCTGTCTCATCTGCAAACGTGGACCTCCCTGCAACACTCCTGGTTGGGTAGGATTGCACTCTTTAAAATGGATATTCTCCACCGCTTTTTGTATCTTTTTCAAACTCTCCCCCTCGTCCTGCCCTCTAATTTCTTCCGTCAAATGCGCTTTACGTTGCTCTGCTTTATCTGGGCTGGTAAGCGCCTGAGGCTGGCCTATCACATCATGGTCCGCTCTAAGGAATCAGGGGGTTTGGCCCTACCTGACCTACGGACCTACTACTATGCTGCGCTCCTTTCCCAGATTCTTGACCGGAAACACCACAGGGCTCACAAACTCTGGGTCTCCCTGGAAGCACTTATCTCACCGGTGCTCCCTTTCTCGGTACCCTGGATTGCCCCTTCTCATCGCTTCTCCCTTTTGCTCTCCCTCCGCTTCTGAAAGCCTGGGACCTTCTTCTCAAAACACGACTTGTCTTCTTGTGTGGGCCCCATGACTCCCATAATGGGCAATCCGGCATTTCCACAGGGTTGCATCTCCTCTAGTTTCCTTTGCTGGTCATACACTGAGCCCTCACCCTTGACCGAGGACCTCTCAGGACCGACCCTGAAGCCTTTGGTCGCCCTACTTGAGGGCCGTCCCCATGCGCCCGGAGCCTGGCTATTATATTTCCAACATCGGGCGTTCTACGGTTGGGGGACCGGGCCATCCTACATCGCCCTCTCTCCTGGTTCGAGTCCCTCTGTTGTCTAGATGACCCACCCACTCATGTCATCTCTCTTGTATCGTCAGCTACTTCCGATGAGATTCCGGGGTTGTCTCCCCTTCATAACCAGTTGGGAGAAGGACTTGGGTGTTACCTTTACTGATGAAGAGATCCGAGCCTCCTGCGTAATTACTCATAAGCTCTCCGTTGCCTGCTCGGCTCAAGAAAAGGGCTATTAAATCTTAACTCGGTGGTACCTTAGCCCAACCCTCCTACATAAAATATTTCCTGATAGGCCCTCCCTTTGCTGGCGCTGCCTGGCTGCAGAGGGGACCCTCCTGCATATTTGGTGGGACTGCCCGCTAGTGCTGCCATTTTGGAACCGGGTCTTTGACATTTATAACCAGGTAATGGAAACAGATCTAGCAGCCTCCCCTAAAATATCTCTCCTCTCTATTCTACCTGGCTCCCTTGCCTCGGTCAAGAGGGATCTACTCCGCTTCTTCTTGGTTGCGGCCCGAAAACCTGGCACCTCGACATTGGAACACTGTGGTCACCCCGACCGTGCAGGAGTGGATTGCGGAAGTGTGTCTGATCATGCGCTTTGAGGAGCTGACGGCCTCCTTACATGAGCGTCAACCTCAATGTGCAACCTTGTGGAGCCCTTGGATTTTGTACATGGACTCAGCGGCATTTAGGGCCCTGTAATTTGGCTGATGACCTCATGATGGACACTTGACTAGTGCATCGCTTCTGATATAATTAAGTGGGCCGCCCGCAGTGACGGATGTACTATTGGGTCCGGCGGAAGCTCCCCCTCCCCTTCCTCCTCCCCATTAAGTGCCTTCCCTGTGTTTTCTATGTGTTACCCTCCCTTTCGTCCCTCTTCAGTGTTGTCTGGCCAGCTGGAGATTGCAGCTACCTTTATATTTCCTGATTCAGAATCTACGAAAGTTTTTTGGCCGTTTTTCAGTGATAAAAATGAAATTAAAGAGTAGTTAATGGGACGAAAACGATTTTCGTCCGTCACCCAATTTTCGTCAATGTTCTCCTCCCCACTGGTGCTAGCTGCAGCGGTCTGTGTTGCTCCTAATCCCCGCTGCTCTCCCCGCCGGTATCGGCAGAGGCAGTGGGAACATGGACCACTGCACCCGGCACCAGCACGGAGGAGAGACTGTCACTGCATTCCCCCGCTGCTCCCCCTCAGTACCTCCGCTGCTGCCCGTTCCTCCTTCTCTGCCTGCCGCGTTCCTCCTTCTCTGGCCACCCCGTTCCTCCTTCTCTTCTGGCGGTGTTCTATCATCGGTGTCAAGTCCCCAATCAGCAGCTGGAAACAATAGCCAGCCTGCTATTGGATATTTTAAATTGCAATATCAGGCTGGCTATTGCACCCACCCACTGCCTGCTGTCAATCAGCAGAAGAGGACCTGATGGGGAACTTTCTCCTTCTGTTCCCTCCTCTGCTGATTGACAGCAGGCAGTGGGCGGGGACACTTTTCACTTCAAATTGCAAGGCGTCTTTTTAACCCCGAACCAAGCGCACCTGTATCGCCTGAACTTTGCCCCGCTTCTTCAATCTACTGTCACCTGTCTCATCTGCAAACGTGGACCTCCCTGCAACACTCCTGGTTGGGTAGGATTGCACTCTTTAAAATGGATATTCTCCACCGCTTTTTGTATCTTTTTCAAACTCTCCCCCTCGTCCTGCCCTCTAATTTCTTCCGTCAAATGCGCTTTACGTTGCTCTGCTTTATCTGGGCTGGTAAGCGCCTGAGGCTGGCCTATCACATCATGGTCCGCTCTAAGGAATCAGGGGGTTTGGCCCTACCTGACCTACGGACCTACTACTATGCTGCGCTCCTTTCCCAGATTCTTGACCGGAAACACCACAGGGCTCACAAACTCTGGGTCTCCCTGGAAGCACTTATCTCACCGGTGCTCCCTTTCTCGGTACCCTGGATTGCCCCTTCTCATCGCTTCTCCCTTTTGCTCTCCCTCCGCTTCTGAAAGCCTGGGACCTTCTTCTCAAAACACGACTTGTCTTCTTGTGTGGGCCCCATGACTCCCATAATGGGCAATCCGGCATTTCCACAGGGTTGCATCTCCTCTAGTTTCCTTTGCTGGTCATACACTGAGCCCTCACCCTTGACCGAGGACCTCTCAGGACCGACCCTGAAGCCTTTGGTCGCCCTACTTGAGGGCCGTCCCCATGCGCCCGGAGCCTGGCTATTATATTTCCAACATCGGGCGTTCTACGGTTGGGGGACCGGGCCATCCTACATCGCCCTCTCTCCTGGTTCGAGTCCCTCTGTTGTCTAGATGACCCACCCACTCATGTCATCTCTCTTGTATCGTCAGCTACTTCCGATGAGATTCCGGGGTTGTCTCCCCTTCATAACCAGTTGGGAGAAGGACTTGGGTGTTACCTTTACTGATGAAGAGATCCGAGCCTCCTGCGTAATTACTCATAAGCTCTCCGTTGCCTGCTCGGCTCAAGAAAAGGGCTATTAAATCTTAACTCGGTGGTACCTTAGCCCAACCCTCCTACATAAAATATTTCCTGATAGGCCCTCCCTTTGCTGGCGCTGCCTGGCTGCAGAGGGGACCCTCCTGCATATTTGGTGGGACTGCCCGCTAGTGCTGCCATTTTGGAACCGGGTCTTTGACATTTATAACCAGGTAATGGAAACAGATCTAGCAGCCTCCCCTAAAATATCTCTCCTCTCTATTCTACCTGGCTCCCTTGCCTCGGTCAAGAGGGATCTACTCCGCTTCTTCTTGGTTGCGGCCCGAAAACCTGGCACCTCGACATTGGAACACTGTGGTCACCCCGACCGTGCAGGAGTGGATTGCGGAAGTGTGTCTGATCATGCGCTTTGAGGAGCTGACGGCCTCCTTACATGAGCGTCAACCTCAATGTGCAACCTTGTGGAGCCCTTGGATTTTGTACATGGACTCAGCGGCATTTAGGGCCCTGTAATTTGGCTGATGACCTCATGATGGACACTTGACTAGTGCATCGCTTCTGATATAATTAAGTGGGCCGCCCGCAGTGACGGATGTACTATTGGGTCCGGCGGAAGCTCCCCCTCCCCTTCCTCCTCCCCATTAAGTGCCTTCCCTGTGTTTTCTATGTGTTACCCTCCCTTTCGTCCCTCTTCAGTGTTGTCTGGCCAGCTGGAGATTGCAGCTACCTTTATATTTCCTGATTCAGAAGCACTCAGTTGCTATAGAAACAAGACACTTACCCCTCAGTGCATGACTTGATCTACGCATTTACCACTGTATGTGAGTGGTACTTTGGGCTGAATACATCTTTGTGCATGTTTATATGCTCGTGTCTCATGCTGGACTGTAATTGCATGCTCCGACACTGCGGTGATCCCCATGTCTGCCTGTCTTTTATGTTACCTGTATTCAAATCTTAATCAACTCTTATTATTATTTTTATTTAAATGGCCCCCCCTCTCCCCACCTTAGCGTGTGTGTATCTCTAAAAACGCCTCTCCCCACCTTTAGCGTGTGTGTATCTCTAAAAACGGCCCCCCCTCTCCCCAGCTTAGCGTGTGTGTATCTCTAAAAACGGCCCCCTCTCCCTCTGCAGCTGCTTTAAAAAAACGTACCTTTACAGTCCAGCAGTTGTGCTCCTCTCCTGCCCGCCTCGCTCCGCGCTTTGGAAAGAAAAAAAAAACTGTTCCTGCAATTACGGAACGTAGCAATTGTACAGGGGGGGCCCGGGGCCGTACCAACTTGCCTGTACATACTAATTTATAGAGCAAAATTGCTCGGTCGGAGCCCGGGCCCCCCCCTCCTTACATTAGCGATGGCCGTACCCCCCCTGATGGCGGCCCTGCCCATGGCTGCATCAAGCAATGGGATAACACTGAGCAAACATCATCTGTGGCCCCCCTTTTCATCCCTACCTTGGTGCTCAGCGCGGATTGCATTGACACTCAAGACGCAATCTACTATTGACCCCTCAGTCGCAAATTTTTTAGGGTATCTCACCTGCACCGTCTCCTCTATTCCCCATTTTGGGGAACCCGGCTTTTCTTTCCCTGTGTCTCTCAGATCCAATCTTCCTGGAGTTGTCCAGGTCTGGCACTTGTAGAGCACACCAGTTTCTAAGAAACCAGAAGATGGCCTTCCCGTGAGCAGCTGCTGGCTGACCCACATCCATGGATTCTAGGATTTTGGAGATCGGTGCAGTTGTCCAAGTTTGTGCCGTCATTGCCTCCAGCTAAGGAGCTTTGTTCACCCTTTGACATTGTTCAAAGTTAGCTGTTGTCAAACTGGCATGCTGTATGATGTGCAACTTACTAAACCCTCCACCCATGGGCCTCTCTCTCTCTCTCGTACATTACCCGATGGGAACGAGACTTGTATCATCAGTTTACCCCAGATGCTTGTCAGAACATTTGATAGGAAATGATATATAAATAGCTTAGGAAGACACACAACTGGAGAACAGGTGGAATATCTGGCTAGGGATGAGTTATGGGATGCCAGGAGAGATAGACAGGATGGAAAAGTTATTTTTGGTGGTTCATATTTTAAATGGTTGACCTTGAAGATGAAGCTAAGAAAATCTAAGCCCAGAATTCATGGTATTAGAGCACCATCTGATGGACAAGTATCATTAACCTCTTGCCGTCCGCCCGTAGTAAAAAAACGGACGGACGGCACTGCAGCATCAGACGGCAATTTTTTTCTGCTCGCGCGCGCCCCCTAGCGGGCACGCACGGGCAGAAAAGACCCGCTAAATGCACACACCCTCCCCTCCCCTGTCACGGCAGAGAGCCGTGACAGGATCGAGAGGTGAGCGAACGCCGGTATGTGTTCGCTCACTTCCCGATCTACTGAGCCGACCTGTAACAGTCTCATTGTTACAAGTCGGCTAGAACTGAGGTGAGTGAAAAGCACACACTTCATAGTTCTCCTTTAATACCTATATAAACACTGGGGTTAATGAATATAGATGACCTACCAATCAGATGCAAGTAAATATGGTAATATTAGTTGTTTTATGTAAAAAAAAACATTTTTTTCTCAAAATTTTCAGTAATTTCTCCTGAATATAGTAAAAAATAAAAACCCCAGTGGTGATTAAATACCACCAAAATAAAGCTCTATCTGTCCCCAAACAATGGTATAAAATTCATTTCAGTACAGCGTTGCGTGACGGAATAAATGTCAGTCAAAGTACTGCAGCGCTGAACACTGAAAAATGGCCTGGCCAGGTAGGGGATCTAAACACCTGGTCTTCAAGCAGTTAAACTACACCTTTTAGGAAATTTAGGATATAAAAGGAGAAGGTTTAGAAAGGATCAGACAGGGAGAAGGCCATCACCATGGATTGATCATCATCAGGAAGACAGATCATCTTCAAAGTATCCTTTTATAGCAGACTCCACCTTAATGACCATCTCGAATGCTCATTCGGTGTGTGTGTCATAAACCTGGTGCGGGCTGAGATGATGAGGGAGGCTTCCCCTTGCAGTTTTCGTCAGAGCACCCCTGGAGGAGGTACAGGGAAAGCACAAGACTGAGAGAAGAGTGAGTGGCTGTAGCTGGTGCAGGAGAGACGATGCAGGTAGCTGGAGGGTACACTCTGAACGAGACAGCAGGCCAAATGGTAGCAGAGCAAGACAGAAGCGGAGTCAGATGGACCGGGTTGGCAACCAGCAGGCAATGAGGTGCAGAACCGGTAGGCAGGAGCGGAGTCACAGGTGAGCCAGGTCACAACCTTGCGGGCAAGCAAAGCCAAGTCAGGATGCAGAAAAGTTGTCAAGACAGGTGGGTGGTCAGAAGGCAGACAGCAGACGAGAAGAGTTGAGAGTTAAGCCGGCTCAGGGCCAAAATAACAGCAACAGGAACACAGGATACAGCAGAAGATCTTCCAGCAGCTGCATCCGTTGTCCTTACATAGGCTGGCGCCTCATCCACACTACATTCTCTGACAGCTCTCCTCCACCATCCACACTACATTCTCTGACAGCTCTCCTCCACCATCCACAGTACATTCTGTGACAGCTCTCCCCCCACCATCCATACTACGTTCTCTGACATCTCTCCTCCACTATCCATACTACATTCTCTGACAGCTCTCCTCCACCATCCACACTACATTCTCTGACAGCTCTCCTTCTACCTCTCTCTCTCTATCTCTCCTCTCACTCTGGTTTATACCCTGAATATTGAGAACAATGAGATGTGGGGAAGAAAGGTGAGGTCCGAGTCCAGGATGAAACCTAGGACCTTGGCATGGGGGGAGGGTTTGATAGTTGTGTTATGAATCATGATGAAAAAGTTGAGGGAGGGTGTGGGGGGCGGGGGGATATTGGGGAGGAAATATCATGAGCTCAGTTTTTGAAAAGTTGAGCTTTAAGAAATGCTGTGACATCCAAGCGGATATGTCAGTTAGTAGATTAGTGACACGCAAGGACACTGAGGGGGGGAGGGGGGATGAAGGACACTGAGGGGGGGAGTTGTGGAGTAGAAAGATATATTTGAGTGTCATCGCATAGAGATGGTATTGGAAGCCATATGAGGTTATTAACTGACCCAGGGAGGAGGTGTAGATGGAGAAGAGAAGGGGTCCAAGGACAGAGCCCCTGTAATACCTGCAATGCTGCACCTCTTGTATCAACACTACCCCCAAATCCACACACTCTGTATCCCCTGCGAGTCATACGTAGGCGGTTCCCATCTCTGAGAATTGGGGGTGAAGTCGCACTTTGATGGGCGGAGGTGGGGGGTGGACCTGCTGGGCCCGATCATTAGCGTTTGTTGCATGGCTCGTTGCATGGCTCTCAGCTGGCCCTCCAAACTTCCCATACTGGAAGCTCTGTCCAGACACACCTCCTCCATGCTGTGGGGGGACATTAGAGTGTAAGCTCCTCTGTACAGAGACTGATGTGACTGGCTCAGTGTTCTCTGTACAGCACTGCGGTATATGTCAGTGGTATATAAATGTATAATAAGAGGGGGTGTCTGTGGTGAGATCTGAGGTAAATGTCTGTGGAGAGTAGAATCTGCCCGGTGACTGAGCCTGCTCTGTGATTGGTTCCTATGGAGGGAGTGAAGCAAATGGCAGTGGAGGAGGTATTGGTAGTATCTCCAATACTAAGAGTCAACCAATCCGCTCCTGGTAATCTCTCTGTAATCTGCCCGGTGACTGTGATCCCGCCCTGTGATTGGTTGGTTCCTGTGGAGGGAGTGCAGCCAATGACAGTAGAGGAGATGTGGAATCTGAGGTAAATCTCTGTGGAGAGTAGAATCTGCCCGGTGACTGATTCCGCGCTGTGATTGATTTCTGTAGAGGGAGTGCAGCGAATGACAGTGAAGGAGATGTGAAGCGGGCACTGTGATTGACTGTGAGTCTCCCCTCAGCTCCTTGTGCCAGTTACTGAAGTCTCCATCTTGTTTTACATTAGTGACAGAAGTGATGGAGGAATGGTTCAGTTTACTTCCTCCCAATGTCTCTTCCTGCATGTGTGTGACACCACTTCCTGTCTCTTCCACACAGTAGAGAAGAGATCACTGGCTCCTGGACAGTGTGAACTCTCGAATGACGTTCATCTCCAATACCGAGAGACAACCAATCCGCTCCTGGTAATCTCTGTACATTGGTTGATATTGTATATGTTGGTGCTATGGGTTGGTGGGGGTTACTTTCTCTGTACATGTGGGTGCTATCAGGTGGAGGGGACAGGGACTCTGTATATGTGGGTGCTGTGGGTTGGGGGGGTTCTGACTCTGTACATGTGGGTTCTATGCGGGGAAGGGGGGCAGAGACTCTTTACTGTATATGTGGGTGCTATTGGGTTGGAAGCAGGGACTCTAAATATGAGGGTGCTATGGGGTGGGGGGCAGGGACTCTGTACATGTGGGTGCTATGGGGTGGGGG
>NW_017309877.1:0-10248 GCF_000935625.1 Nanorana parkeri | reverse complement strand
CTGTACATGTGGGTGCTATGAGGTGGGGGGCAGGGACTCTGTATATGTGGGTGCTAGGGGGTGGGGGGCAGGGACTCTGTATATGTGGGTGCTATAGGCTGTTTATATGTGTTAATGACTGAGTATCCCAGAGAGTAGATCATGTGACATGAACTGATAACGCTGCAATAATGCAGCTTGGTCTTCATAGAGTGTTCTTGGCAGGCAGAACTTCTCTGGGGTCCAGCAAGAACATGAAGATCAATCCCGAGAATAGAGAGAGAGTCCGAAGAATTTCTGGGCCTTCTTGGCCCTCCCTCCTTACCCCGTCACCTGGTGTGTCTCACGATTAGGCCTTTTGATGACAACTCTATCTTTAAGGATGTATCTGCCATACTTCCAGGTGTCCATGCAGGTACCAAACTTGTTAACGAACAAAGGATCAATTCTCTTGTTGCGGTAGGGCCTGGGGGTGCCCAGGTATTCCCACACAGCCTCTCTATACCATTCCTCTCTGGTACGCTCAATTTCTTCCATAACATCTTTTGGGACATATGGAAACTCCAATCCATACTCGGTGGCAACTTTACGTTGGACAATACGCTGCAGCCTTGACAACTTGCTCATCTTACATATATCACCTTCTCCAGGCAGAACACATGAATCAGGTGACTTCCTCACATACATAGCATTGGACATGGTTTGAGCAACAGTCTGAGCTTTTGTACGTGGCGGGGATTCATCCAGAACAGGACGGTCAGGTAGTTGGGTCTTACAATCCTGTCTTCCTCTCTCACTCACAGCCACTGTTGGGATTGACCTTCTGCCAGGGATCTCTGTGGGGTCAGGTTCTTCCAGAGCAGAGACTTGAGCCAGGTTGCACTCCTCATCAGATGCATTACTCCAATGAGGCCTGGGACGGGACATAACGCTGCCCTCCCCCCGCTCAGACTCGCTCTCACTACACACAGGTAGTTCAGGGGTTCCCCCTTTCACAATCATCCCAGCACTGACAACCCTTCAGAAGAGCTGGTCAGGCCTCCGGGAGCGTTGATATCTTCTTCTGTCGCACCAAGCACTCGTCCGCGGGCTCGTGCACGGGAATAGTGTAGTTGTCTAGTCGTGAAATAACGTGACCTCGCAGCCGATGCAGAGGTATTCGCTTCTTTCAAAACGGGATTGGTGTCTCCGTTCACAGTTGAGGAAACGCCAACAGGTTCTCTCTGGGTGGACCCGGTGGCCCAATCCACATGAAGGACGCCGGACGGCAGGTTCTCTTTCCCAGCGGTGAGTAGTCCGCAGCCTTCACATCTTGTCCAGGCACGAATGTACATAAAAATCCTCCCACAACTGCCACAGAAAATGCCGGTCAGTTCTTGGCTTCCCATGGCGCATAGGGCGATGCGACCGTTCAGTTCCAAACGTAGGCCGGTATCCACAACGGCGTCCGGGCCATAAGAAGAGCTCAGCCGAGCTCCTCCAATGCTACCCTCAGCATTAGGTGCGGTATACGGCCGGCATTTTAATGCCGATTTTGTTTTGCAGGATTCGTGGGCAGGACTCAGAGTAAGCAGACTCCTCCCTTTTCACAGCGGTTTGAGCGCCAAAGAACAGGGTGGGAACCAGCAGTCAAGCGCTGGCTCCTCCCCTCACCAACCCACAGGTCGGTCAGTTCTGGAAACTTCTGGCGCCATCTCCGCCCACACAGAGACACGCGCCTTTTCTCTGGGTACCTTTAACCCTCTCCCTCCTGGCAGGAACTTGTGACCAGTTGAAAAGGACAATTTTTCTCAATAAACGCACATTTTCCTTTCCTTCATAGCACAAACGATCACATGACAAAGTTCCTGAGTTGCTAGGGGTGATTAGAGCACAAAAATAGCACACTTGAGCAAAAATTCCCCGATCCCAATGTCGGTTGCTATGGGTTACTGCAGCAAAAAATATCACAAAACAGCCAGGAAGATCCCGGACGAGCCCCCACGTGTAGCGCTCACCCCCGAAGGAGCCGCTGAATGATCGGGTCTTCCATAGCCTGTCTAGGGATTATTAAAACACATGGCTGCTCCAATAGCACTTACCACTTCCAGTGGTTACCAACAGATTGAAGTCCAGACAATAGCTCCAAGATGATTCTCTTTTATTTCTGAACTCCTCCGGGAGCGTTGATATCTTCTTCTGTCGCACCAAGCACTCGTCCGCGGGCTCGTGCACGGGAATAGTGTAGTTGTCTAGTCGTGAAATAACGTGACCTCGCAGCCGATGCAGAGGTATTCGCTTCTTTCAAAACGGGATTGGTGTCTCCGTTCACAGTTGAGGAAACGCCAACAGGTTCTCTCTGGGTGGACCCGGTGGCCCAATCCACATGAAGGACGCCGGACGGCAGGTTCTCTTTCCCAGCGGTGAGTAGTCCGCAGCCTTCACATCTTGTCCAGGCACGAATGTACATAAAAATCCTCCCACAACTGCCACAGAAAATGCCGGTCAGTTCTTGGCTTCCCATGGCGCATAGGGCGATGCGACCGTTCAGTTCCAAACGTAGGCCGGTATCCACAACGGCGTCCGGGCCATAAGAAGAGCTCAGCCGAGCTCCTCCAATGCTACCCTCAGTATTAGGTGCGGTATACGGCCGGTACATGAAAGCCATATTTCTTGCGATGCTACTTCACTCCCTCTCGCTGCTCACCAACATGTGCAGGATTCGTGGGCGTTACTCAGAGTAAGCAGACTCCTCCCTTTTCACAGCGGTTTGCGCGCCAAAGAACAGGGTGGGAACCAACAGGCAGGCGCTGGCTCCTCCCTTCACCAACCCACAGGTCGATCAGTTCTGGAAACTTCTGGCTCCATCTCCGCCCACACATAGCCACGCGCCTTTTCTCTGGGTACCTTTAACCCTCTCCCTCCTGGCAGGAACTTGTGACCAGTTGAAAAGGACAATTTTTCTCAATAAACGCACATTTTCCTTTCCTTCATAGCACAAACGATCACATGACAAAGTTCCTGAGTTGCTAGGGGTGATTAGAGCACAAAAATAGCACACTTGAGCAAAAATTCCCCGATCCCAATGTCGGTTGCTATGGGTTACTGCAGCAAAAAATATCACAAAACGGCCAGGAAGATCCCGGACGAGCCCCCACGTGTAGCGCTCACCCCCAAAGGAGCCGCTGAATGATCATGTCTTCCAAAGCCTGTCTAGGGATTATTAAAACACATGGCTGCCCCAATAGCACTTACCACTCCCAGTGGTTACCGACAGATTGAAGTCCAGACAATAGCTCCAAGATGATTCTCTTTTATTTCTGAACTCCAGGGAGAGAGGGAAGAGGGTCAGGCACATCCAGCATGAAGGTAGACTCCTTGTACTTGAAACAGAGCAAAGTAACTGCTGCCACCACAGACTTGGACCTTTAAGCCGTACCGGCAATCTGTGTGGAGAACTTCTGGCAAGCAGTACTGTCAAGGGTCTTGCTCAGGTTCAACTTCAGACATGAGTGGCTGACCACTGGGCCTTCAGGCTCAGGCCCCAGTATCCAGGCCTAGGACCCAGACTCAGGCCTAGTCCATTCTGTCTCTTCAGCAGCAGGCATCCTGCCCCCAGGCCAGAATGGAAATGAATGAATGGCCATAGGAAAATGATTAACGGAAAACAAACTATACGATTCTTATCTAACATTAAAGTAATAACATATTCTATGCCCCATTGGGGGCGGCACACAGTGTATATTGTTAGTATGTTGAGCCAGGTCCTAATTACCAATGTGACTTTAAATGTTGTATCAACATTCAATCTCCTCCAGCGAGTGCAATATGTGAATATACGGGAATAAATATATAAATAATTTGAGTGGAATATCTGAATATAAATATATATAAGTTACTAATTAAAAAAAACTTCCTACAAAGAATGGACTGCGTCTTTGGTCATAAATATGGTGCAAATAGGCATATATACATCTCTTAGTTGACCCCCAGTGATCGTTAATCCAACCTTATAGACATCGGTGACGGGAAAATATTAAAGTGCAATTACTCAAATGGGCTAGAAAAGTGTCACTCTTGGGTATGGGCATTTGAGTAATTGCACTTTAATATTTTCCCGTCACCGATGTCTATAAGGTTGGATTAACGATCACTGGGGGTCAACTAAGAGATGTATATATGCCTATTTGCACCATATTTATGACCAAAGACGCAGTCCATTCTTTGTAGGAAGTTTTTTTTAATTAGTAACTTATATATATATTTGTATTCAGATATTCCACTCAATTATTTATATATTTATTCCCGTATATTCACATATTGCACTCGTTGGAGGAGATTGAATGTTGATACAATATTTAAAGTGAGATCGGTAATTAGGACCTAGTGCAACACATTAACAATATAACATACCCGGGTTATCACCATACATTGTTGCGGCCGGTATTTTATCACCAAGTGTTTATTACTCCTAGCGCAACAGCTTGTCTTATTTCATGTGAGTTCTCTGGTGGTTAACAAGGTCTCCTTCATGAATGAATGATTTCTCGCACTCTGAACATGAGTAAGGACGCTCAGCCGTGTGAATCCTCTGATGCCTAACAAGGTGACTTTTCCGAGTGAACGATTTCCCGCACTCTGAACATGAATAGAGACGCTCACCCGTGTGAATTATCTGGTGCCTAACAAGGTTTGCTTTCTGAGTGAAAGATTTGCAGCACTCTGAACATGAATAAGGATGCACACCTGTGTGAATTCTCTGGTGTATAACAAGGGCTTTTTTATCTGTGAAAGATTTCCCGCACTCTGAACATGAATAAGGACGCTCACCAGTATGAATTCTCTGGTGTATAACAAGGTCTTTTTTACCTGTGAAAGAATTCATGCACTCTGAACATGAATAAGGATGCTCACCCGTGTGAATTCTCTGATGCCTAACAAGCTGTCCTTTCCAAGTGAAAGATTTCCCGCACTCTGAACATGAATTAGGACGCTCACCAGTGTGAATTCTCTGATGCCTAACAAGCTGTCCTTTCCAAATGAAAGATTTCCCGCACTCTGAACATGAAAAATGATGCTCACCTGTGTGAATTCTCTGGTGCATAACAAGGGCTCCTTCATGAATGAATGATTTCTCGCACTCTGAACATGAGTAAGGACGCTCACCCGTGTGAATTCTCTGGTGTATAACAAGGTCTTTTTTCTCTGTGAAAGATTTCCTGCACTCTGAACATGAATGAGGACGCTCAGCCGTGTGAATCCTCTGATGCCTAACAAGAATGAGGACGCTCAGCCGTGTGAATCCTCTGATGCCTAACAAGGTGTCCTTTCCGAGTGAACGATTTCCCGCACTCTGAACATGAATGAGGACGCTCAGCCGTGTGAATCCTCTGGTGCCTAACAAGCTGTCCTTTCTGAGTGAAAGATTTCCCGCACTCTGAACATGAATAAGGACGCTCACCCGTGTGAATTCTCTGGTGCCTAAAAAGGTCTCCTTTCTTAGTGAAAGATTTCCCGCACTCTGAACATAAATAAGGACATTCACCTGTGTGAATTCTCTGGTGTACAACAAGGTGTACTCTACGACTGAAAGATTTTCCACACTCTGAACATGAGAATGGATCCTCACCTCTGTGATCTCCTTCATGGGGTGAGGAGGATTCTTTGGGATTAGATGGATCTCTTGCAGTGTGAGATCTTAGATGGATATTTCCAGTCATAGTATGTGAATGGTGAGAAGATTCACCCTGATCAGAGGGATCCATTGATGTCTCCGAGCACTGAGGTCTGTGATGTATATTTTGTGTGTTTGGATTCACTCCTGGAGAATCCTGTGTGATGACATTATCTTCTGACTTACAACCAGCAGATAATATAAGATGTCTCTCCGAGGTATTCCTGACATCACATCCATCTGCTGGAGAGAAATCATTACACACGTCAGTAATCAGAGTCATGTATGTTTATCTGACAGTCAACAGTTTCGTAGAGACCTGTCATGATATTTGGTAGAACTGTAGCACAAAATATAAAATGAGTTAAAGGATAAAAACACCCAAAACAACTCTGACACATCGGGTAAAATTGTTTTGTGCATTAAAAGGTAATCTTTTTAGCCCATGGTCTTCCTCTGGGTCACGGGAGGACATATACTGTGTGACCCAAAACTTAGCAATAGCCCGCTATATGTTGTATGCGCCGCAGCCGGGACGGATCCCAATAATATTGTTGAGATCCGCCCCACTGGCTGATGGACAGCTGACTCTTTCTCTCTAAAGGGAGAGCCAGCTGTGCCCGCCCACTCCCCCGTCTGTTCCTCCAATCAGTGCTGGAGGATTGGAGAGGGGAGGGGAGCAACCAAGCGGGGAGTGGTGACTGACAGTCACCGCTCTCTGCAGGGAGGCGATCGGAAAGTGAGCGGATCGGCGGTATGTTTCTGCACACTTCTTGAACAATAGACCCTGACAGTTTCAATGGTAATATAATATGTTGAGTAATGGAGATGGACCTTCATATGGTGTACAGCAGACTGAATGGAGATGGACCTTCATATGGTGTACAGTATCTCCTCCTCATTTGTTGGTCACAAGACGTTATATTGGGGAATGGAGATGGACCTTCATATGGTGTACAGTATCTCCTCATTTGTTGGGAACATGACATTATAGTGAGGAATGGAGATGTACCATCATATGGTGTACAGTATCTCCTCCTCATTTGTTGGTCACATGACGTTATATTGAGGAATGGATATGGAACTTCATATGGTGTACAGTATCTCCTCCTCATTTGTTGGGGACATGACGTTAGTCTCATCCGTACACAAGTCTTTATATATGTGAGCTGACTGATGCTCATGGCTCTCTCTGCTGCTGGGGGAAAAGGCTGAGAGCTCACAGAACACTATAGATACATGAGCTGCCTGTTTGTTTTGGAGAACCCATTAGGGGGTCACCCTGTTAGTCAGGAACTGACCTGAGTTTAGTTAGCGGCTCTGATGAGCAGATGTTCAGTTTGTTTTATACTATAAACTTTCTGTACAAAGTCCTCCTACAGTGAACTCTGTGTGTCTGCTGCTTTGCTGAATAGGGTTGCCACCTGTCCAGGATTCACGCGGACAGTCCGGGTTTTGAATGCTGTGTCCGGGTTTCATGGCAGCAGAAACCTGGACACCAGATGTCAGGCAGACAGGGGGAACCAAAATTAGGTTAGAAGCCACTGGCCACCCACTGAAAATATTCTCAACGGTGATATTTACATATGAATAAGCTGCTACTCATTCTCCCCCAAAAAATGTCCGTGCATCGCCAGAGTGCTCGGGTTTCGCGTGAAGAAAAGGTGGCAACCCTATTGCTGAATGAAAGTGGCGGACAAACCTGTTTATGTTCACAGAGCGTAAACAGTGGGGTAAAGATCCTTATCCTTCTGCAAAGCTTTGTAAAACGAGACTATAGTGTCCAGAGACGCAAGAAAATAATATACAGTATGTATATGTATATATATTGTAGAAGACAGCAAGGCTGGGTGGTGGAAGGCAGGTCTTTTTTGCCACTATTTGGGCTGTGGTCCCCTTAAGGGGCCCCAGAGGGTTAACCTTCCTGACACAGGAAGCAGCTGAAAAGGTCAGAGAGGAGTGTGGGAGTTGAGGAGAAAGTGATCAGCTAGTGACTAGTGAGAGAGACCTCTGCTGGATTGCTGTGCTGCAGTGTTACGGGGCTTATTTTCCTGGGGAAGGGATTTCCCCAGGTTTGGAACTTTTTCAACAAGTCGGTGAGACACGTTTATGTTTTGTTATCTGGTTCTGAAGATTTGGACTATTACTTTCAGTTTGCTGAAGATAAAGTGTGTATTTGTGTTTTACTGTTTTCGGCTGCCCTGCAAGAGGCAAATAAAAGGCTTTTGTTTTATGCAAAACTCTCTGTGCGAGTGCCCTCTGAGCTCCCCAACATCACATTAAAAATAAATAAATATACTGTATATATAGTGATAGTTTGGGGAATATAGCCCAATGGTGCACACTAAGTGACTACTCCTGAAGCTGACTTTAAAGGAGAACTATGAGGGGAGTGCTTTTCACTCACCTCATAGTTCTAGCCGACCTGTGACAATGAGACTGTCACAGGTCGGCTCAGTAGATCGGGAGGTGAGCGAACACATACAGGCGTTCGCTCACCTCCCGATCCTGTCACGGCTCTCTGCCTTGACTTGACTAGTGCATCGCTTCTGATATAAATAAGTGGGCCGCCCGCAGTGACGGATGTACTATTGGGTCCGGTGGAAGCTCCCCCTCCCCTTTCTCCTCCCCATTAAGTGCCTTCCCGTATATGTTCTCCTCCTTGGCCTGGCACCCCCCGTCCATATTGTTTTGTCCCTTGGGTCCTGTGTTTTCTATATGTTACCCTCCCTTTCGTCCCTCTTCAGTGTTGTCTGGCCAGATGGGAGATCGCAGCTACCTTTATATCTCCTGATTGAGAAGCACTCAGTTGCTATAGAAACAAGACAGGGAACTGAGAGAGGCACAGGTGGCTGTAGCTGGTGCAGGAGAGACGATGCAGGTAGCTGAAAGCAGGGTACCCTCTGAAGGAGACTGTCATCAGCGGGCCTAATGGTAGCAGAGCAAGACAGAAGCGGAGTCAGATGGACCAGGTTGGCAACCAGCAGGCAATGAGGTGCAAAACCAGCAAGAGGGGAGTCGCAGGCGAGCCGGGTCACAACCTTGAGGGCAAGCAAAGCCAAATCAGGGTGCAGAAGAGTAGTCAAGGCAAGGGGCGTATCTGCTGCAAGGCAAACAAGGCGTTTGCCTCGGGCGGCAGATTCCAGGGGGGTGGCAAAACCTGCCGCCCCCCAAAACATTTAGGCAGATGGGCTGCACAGAAACCGGCAGCCAGGCTGCAAAATTAGAACGGGGAAGAAGTGGCGGGCGGGGATCAGGAGGAGACGAGGATGTAGCGGCTGCAGGCAGGGGGCGGTAACAGAGGAGATGGGGCGAAGATGAAAGTGGCGGGGTGACGACGGAGGAGGCGGCCGGCCGAAGACTGCAACGGAGGAGGCGGGGCAGAGACGGCGATGGAGGAGGCGTCTCTGCAGGATCTGTGGCGGGCTTTGCAGGATCCGTGCGGGGCTTTGCAGGATCCGTGCGGGGCTTTGCAGGATCCGTAGGGGGCTCTGCAGCCAGCAAAAGCCCACCACATATCCCTCACAGCCCCCCTGACATCCGGCAGACTGCATGGTCTCAGGAGGTCTCTACAGAATCTGTGGGGGGCTTTGCCGGGTCTCAAGGGGGCTTCTCAGGATCTGTGGTTGGCTCTGCAGGATCCGTAGGGGGCTCTGCAGCCTCCAAAGCCTAGGGCAACCCCAAACCAGAATACACCACTGGTCAAGACAGGTGGGGGTCAGAAGGCAGACAGCAGACAAGAAGAGTTGAGAGTTAAGCCGGCTCAGGTCCAAAATAACAGGAACAAGGGAGCACAGGATACAGCAGAAGATCTTCCAGCAGCTGCATCCGTTGTCCTTACATAGGCTGGCGCCAACAGCTGGAACAGGCGTGCCGAGGTCCGGGGACAAAGGACTAGTATTTATCATTATGGCAAAACAAAAGAATGCAATTCAAATGGAAAACTGATGCACAAAATGATAAAGTGCACACTTTAATTCTTTAAATGTATGAAATTTTGACAATGTTTGTTTTAAAATTATTTGCTATATACACACCGGACTCATTGACTTCATATCTGTAATGTCCCTGCCTAGTAAATGTACACATTAGACATGACTGTAATTCATTCTTATATGGTGACTCTATTCCATGGATCATCTATCTTCATCAACAGAGAAACTTCCTCTTCTCACTGGAGATTCTGCCACATTTCCTGTAAGTGATCAGTACATAGAGTAGAGCCCAGATCTGAGCGATCAGCCCTGACCAGCCACTCACAGCACAGATTTATACCACAGATTGTAACTTTCACTTCTGGAGAATCCTATCACCGGGAATTAATGTATGAGGAAAGGATAGGCAGCTCTTATCAGATCCGGTCTCTTCTGGGGTTTTATAATGCAATACTAAAAACTCCCCAGAACCCAACATTGTACCCTCAGTAATACTCACACCCTGGTAGAGACATTCTTATGTCATCAGTGTGTACATTCCCACCACCCAATATTGTTCTCTCAGCAGTATCCGCATCATTAAACACTCTGCACTGAACTATATCCTCAGGGAAAACCCCCCACTCCACACTATATTCTTTGACAGCTCTCCCCCACCATCCACACTACATTCTCTGACAG
>NW_017309876.1:36054-36527 GCF_000935625.1 Nanorana parkeri | reverse complement strand
CTAATGCTTCACATGCAGCTTTCACAGCAGAAGTAGGAACCATGGGCAAAACCGTGGGCAAAAGAGGGGTTCAAGCCCAAACAGCCGAGCAAGCTGCATCAAAACAGCCAAGCAAGTTCCCTGATAAACTGGTGGGTCCTTCTCCTATAGTGCCAGTTCAGGTGGAAGGTGTATACACAAAAGCCCTTCTAGACACTGGCGCCCATGACTCTAATTTACCGTGATTTCTATGATAAACACCTTAAACACCTGCCCTTGCAGGAGTTAGATCTAGAGATCTGGGGTATAGGAACTAAGAAGCTCCCCTATGACGGATATCTTCCAGTCAGGCTTGAATTTGGCCCATCTGTTATAGGACAGCAAGAGACTTCCGACACATTGGCAATTGTATGTCCCCGCCCTCCGGGGGCTAATCGGAGTTCCATGATTGTCGGGACAAACACTGGTTTGGTTCGACGGTTACTCACTCCTCA
>NW_017309876.1:28071-32628 GCF_000935625.1 Nanorana parkeri | reverse complement strand
ACATTGCAGGAGGACCTCGATAAAATAGGGGAGTGGGCAATCATGTGGCAAATGAGTCATAATAATAATAATAATGACACCAGGGGACATAATAATAATGATAATGACTTCAGTGGACATAATAATAATGATACAAGGGGACCGGGGATCAGGGCCGCTGTCATCCTGTCAGTTTCAGGATGACAGCGGCTCTGTGCGTGCCAGAGCGGGGGATCAGTAAATATGAATGATATTTACCGATCCTCCGTGTGAGAAGGACAAACACTGGAGCGATCGTCTGATCACTCCAGTGCTTGTAAATAACTGGGGACCAGTGGCATAACCAGAGCTACAGTCGCCCGTGGCAGAACTAAATTTTTTGCCCCCCCCTCCCATTTCTTAGTTATGAACATTCATCCAAGTGCCCGTCTGGGGGTCTTCAGGCTTTAAGCAATGCAGGATGGCACCAGCTATAGAGGACTACAAATCCCAGGAGCTACATTATACAGCAAGGCAGAATACCATCAGCTATAGAGGACACGAATCCCAGCAATACATGATACAGAAATGCAGACGAATACCATCGCATTCATCCCCCTGTAGCGCAGGCTTAGTATTGCTTTTGTAATATATGCAGAGTATTGCTCTCTGAAACTGCATTACATCTTCTGGCTTAACTGATAGCTCACAGAGACTGGAGGAGAGACTCTATTGGTTACTGCTTTGGCTAAGAAGGAAGCCGACCCCTAACAACAAAGGCAAGCAATTACTTGATTGGATAGCAGCCAGAAGAGCTATGATTGGCTGCCAGGCCGTTTTTTGGTTGGACAGAGACCACAAGGAGAACAGGGGAGAGAGGAGGACATAGTGAGAGGGACACAGACTGGTATGTTGCAGCCTGACAGGTGAAAGTGTCCCTTGTGCTTGTCTCCTGTGCACTGCCAGAGTCTGTGATTCCTGTGTAGACTTCTAAAAGGAGGTGCAGGCTTGAGAGGGGTGTTTTCAAAATACTATGCTACCTTCCATGCCTGATCTCTGAAGGTGTGCTAACAGTGCAGTGACATCTAGAGGCGGATTCCTGTACTGCAATCATCATCATCATCCTGTTTTGGAAGATCCTGTGGCCTGTGTTGCTCCCATTGCCATCCAGTCGGCTGAGACAGCGACAAGATACCAATTGCTGGAAGGAAGATACATCAAGTGCATCTAATGGTGAGAGATCTTCTGCCATCCTTGTGAGATCTTCTGCCATCCTTGTGTGATTGCTTAATCCTGCTAGATCCCATTAACTGGCAAGGCAGCTCTATCTAAAGGGGGATCACCACCTTTGTTAATATTTGTTACCCTGCGAAGATACCCCTCTCCATCCTGAGGATTACAAATATTGTTTACCAAAGGCTGAGTACTCCATCACAGAATTTAAAGGGCCCCAACGCATGCAGACTTTGGGTGTGTGTGGAATTCCCACTGGCCAGTGGTTAGCTAGAACCTATAAGACCTAGATAGGCTATTATAGTCATATTGCTTTTAGATACCTGTTGAACAGTATCGCTGTATTCTGTAACTTACAGTGTCGTTCACCACTCGCTCAGTGCATTTCAGGCAAGGCCTCCCACTGGCGGGTAAAGTGAACAAACACCAATGCTGGTTTAATCTGCTGAGCGGTTGTATCATATCATTGTATTTGATATTGTTATCCTGTTATTCAGTTTATCTTTTTCCAGGGCTTTTTGCTAGTTTAATAAAGCCCATCCAAAAGTGTAAAAGGTGTATTAGTGTTACTTGGTCCAGGTGAAGGTGAGTCATCACTGGTGTGGGACAGAAGTCCCGTATATTACACCGGCCCTAGCGCTACACCCCTATAGGCATCAGATCCCCCTACAGGCAGCAGACCTTCCTAGAGGCAACAGATCCCCCCCTAGAGGTAAAAGGTCCTCCCTAGAGGTAAAAGGTCCTCCCTAGAGGCAACAGATCCCCCTACAGGCATCAGATCTCCCCTACAGGCAAAAGATCCCCCTATATGCAGCACATCCCCCTAAGGCATCAACTCCCCTCATACATGCACATATGTCAAACAGAAGGCCGAATTCAGCCTGCCAGCCATTTGATGTGGCTCTCGCCCCTCTCCCTTTTAAAAATGAACCCAGCACTGTAAACAGGTTCCGGGGTTCATAGGAATGCTGCCAAGGTTCCCAGCAAGGTTCCTGCAGCTTTCCTGTGTACAGTGCTGGCCCAATATGTCCTCCTCCCTTCTGCTTCATCAGCTTCTTTTCTCTCGCTATAGCAGCCAGATGACTGACAGGTGAATGCGGAAGTGATGTAACACACATCACTTCCGCATTCACAGCACGGAGGGACATCAGCAAGGAGCTGATCTCCCGTCCTCTTCCTCCTGACGCCCTCCGAGCCGGTCCCGGCCGCAGAGCACATATAGACGATCGACGGGCTATGGAGCCGCCGATCGTCTATTTGTGAAACACCCGGTAACAGGTGTTTGCATTGGTCGGGTCTTTTCTGCCCGTGCGTGCCCGCTAGGGGGCGCGCGCAGAAAAAACATGCAGTCTGGAGACGGCAACCCGCCAATGCTGCAGTGCCGTCCGTCCGTTTTTTTACAACGGGCGGACAGCAAGTGGTTAAATGTGCTGAGAATAATTAATGAGCCCACAGCTGCTGCCATTGCTTACGGCTTGGATAAAGGAAGCCGAAGTGAACGCAACATACTGATCTTTGACCTGGGAGGTGGTACATTTGATGTCTCCATCCTCACTATTGATGATGCAGTCTTTGAGGTGAAGTCCACAGCGGGTGACACTCATCTGGGTGGAGAAGACTTTGACAACCGTATGGTTAACCACTTTGTGGAGGAATTCAAGCACAAGAAGGACATCAGCCAGAATAAGAGAGCTCTGAGGAGGCTCAGAACAGCTTGTGAGAGAGCCAAGCGCACCCTGTCCTCCAGCACCCAGGCCAGCATTGAGATTGACTCTCTGTATGAGGGCATTGACTTCTACACTTCCATCACCAGGGCCCGCTTTGAGGAACTCTGTTCAGACCTCTTCAGGGGAACCCTTGACCCTGTTGAAAAGGCCCTGAGAGATGCCAAGATGGACAAGTCTCAGATTCATGACATTGTGCTAGTCGGAGGCTCTACACGTATTCCTAAGGTGCAGAAACTCATTCAAGACTTCAACGGGAAGGAGTTAAACAAGAGCTGTCGCCTATGGAGCTGCTTACATATCATTTAATGTTTAGCCGAACAGGCAATATATTGAATGAAAATAATTCCCTGGTTGTCAAGTGGGGAATCAGCATGATCTGCATGTCTTGCTAATGCAGATCATACTGATCGCTCCCTCGTGGTGCCTCTGCTAAGTTCTAACAGGCAGGGATCGATTAGTATGCCTGCATCAGCCAGAGTCTCCACTGAAGCCCAGGGATGCTGCCCCCCTTCCTGCAAAACAGGTAAGCAGGAGAGGGGGACGTTTTTTAAATAACTTTTAATTGTTAATTTGTGTGTGTGTTTTATTGTGTGTGTTTTATTGTGTGTGTTTTAATGAATGTGTGTGATTTTTTTTTTTATGAAGCTATGTGTGTGTTTTTTAATGATTGTGTGTGATATGTGCGTGTTTCATTACACATGTGTTTTTTTTTCACGTAATTGTGCATCATCTGCTGGAAGTGGTTATACCAAGAACACGGCTGCTCCTGAAGCCATGTTCTTGTACCGTGTTAAACAGCTGACGATTGCTGTTTAAATACAAGCGATCCAGCGTCTGTACAGGCGCTGAATCACTTGTACGGTGCGTCGCTGTGCCCCCCTCCTCCACGGCCGCCGGTGCCACCGTCAGTTTCCTGGGCTCATCTGTCCCTCGTGTGAGCCCAGGCCGCACGTGGAGGTTCTCCCCTGACAGATCGGAGGAGAGATCAGTGGCTTCTAGCTGCGGATCTCTCCTCCGATCACTGGACCCAGAAGTGATGTGCATTAAATCACTTCCGGTGTCACTGTACACAGTCTCTGGCTCTTAGGGCCTGTTCAGACCACTTACAGTGTGTTCCGGCCGGAACGCACTGCATCGCAATGCAGCTGGCTCATTATTGTGCTGCCGGCCGCAATTTGATCGCCTGCACAGGATCGCAGGGCACATTCTGCCTGCAGTGCGTTCCGGTGTTGTGCGGTCAAAATACTGCAAGCACTATTTTGACCGCATCGGGACGCAGGCACTAGATCAGTGGCTTCTAGCTGCGGATCTCTCCTCCGATCACGGGACCCAGAAGTGATGTGCATTAAATCACTTCCGGTGTCACTGTACACAGTCTCTGGCTCTTAGGGCCTGTTCAGACCACTTACAGTGTGTTCCGGCTGAAATCGGCCTGGGACGCACTGCAAGTGGTGTGGACAACCCCTTAGAGCCAGAAGAAGAAGCTGGTGAAGCAGATCTCTGCTTCATCAGCTTCTTTGGGGTCCCTAGGTGACATTAGGGGTATGAAAAACCCCTGACGTCTCCATGAAGAGGACCTGTCACATATGTGCTATTACATAAGGGGCTTTTTAGCCCGCTATGTGATAGCAATAAAGCT
>NW_017309876.1:13858-27412 GCF_000935625.1 Nanorana parkeri | reverse complement strand
ATGGCCCGCCACTCCCCCTCCTACCCGGCAAAAATTGAGCCGGCCGCAATGTGATGCAGTGCGTTCCGGCTGAAATCGGCCTGGGACGCACTGCAAGTGGTGTGGACAACCCCTTAGAGCCAGAAGAAGAAGCTGGTGAAGCAGATCTCTGCTTCATCAGCTTCTTTGGGGTCCCTAGGTGACATTAGGGGTATGAAAAACCCCTGACGTCTCCATGAAGAGGACCTGTCACATATGTGCTATTACATAAGGGGCTTTTTAGCCCGCTATGTGATAGCAATAAAGCTGAGTGTAAAATAAAATGTAAAATTTAAAGTAACATTAAAAAAAATGTAAAATGCAAAAAAATATTTTTTATAAGTTTCCCCTTTCCCCATGTGCACGCACATACAACGCAAACACGCGTCGGATGCGCCTACATGCAAAAACAAAAATTAAGCCACACATGTTATGTATCGTCGCGAGCGTCGGAGTGAGAGCAATAATTCTCGGCCTATCAATCACTGATAGCGCTAAACTGATGAGCCGTAAAAGCATTTAAAGCGTCGCTTATGGAAAATTTTGGTTATTGTTGTTTGTGGCGGTTTCATGGATGCGTGACATGTTTGGTATCTATTTGCCCGGCATGACCCCGTCTTTTATATTGTACCAAAAAATTAGCCATTATATTCTGATTCTGTGCACTAAATTTAATTTTAGTGTATTTTATCCTAAAAATACTGGTTTGATAAACATTTGCGCAAATACCGTGCGACATAAAAAATTGCAACTAGCATCTTTTTACTCTACAGGACCCCTGCTTTCAGAGACTATAACTACTCATCTCATAGTTCTCCTTTAAACCCGAGCGCCCGAACTGCAACGCAATACTAAAGGTATTTTCAGAGTTGGCACTTTGAGATAAATATATTGATTTTGCGTCGCAGTTTGGACACCACAGCTGGAGGGCCGGAGTTTTGCTACCCCTGTTTTAGAGACTGTAGGGATGTACTTATTAAATAATGCAAAACATGGTTCATGTGGGACTCGTGCCTTGGTAATTTTATGGACTAATATATATATACTTTGTTCCAAAATGTACACACTTTAGGATAGGGGTGCCCAAAAGGTCAATCGTGATCTACCAGTCGATCGAAAGCTAATTCTGGTAGATTGCAATCGCAAGTTGGAATTAGCTGCTCCATTTATCTGGGAGCTCAGCTGCTGCTGGCCGGGTGCAGTTTGCTGTGTTGGTCAGCAGGTGGCGCTCTGTCCCTGCACAGCCGCTGACACTGGAAGCCGCGGCGCACTGAGCTCAGCATGCAGGTACTGGGAGGAATGTGAGAGCCAGTCCATTGGGACACACAAATGCTACACATGCTTGGGCCGGGTGACTGGTGTTCTTTATCAGAGGGAAGGGACATTGTGTCTTGCAGCCTGGGTTATCTCTACCCACTGTACACAGCCGTACAAGACTCACATCTCCATAGGCAGCTGCTTGTGTATTGCATTTGTCTGCAGAATCTATATTATAGTGGGCATTAGTTAGATTGGATGCTGCAGGCTCTTCACACCATGCCCTCACCTACAGGACTGTGCCCCACCTACAGACCATGACCTCACCTATAGACCATGCCCACCTATACACCATGCCCTCACCTACAGGACTGTGCCCCCACCTACAAAACTGTGCCCTCACTTACAGACCAGTGCTCCCACCTACAGACTAGTGCCCTCACCTAAAGGACGGGTCCCTCACCTACAGACCAGTGCTCCCACCTACAGACTAGTTCCCTCACCTACAGGACGGTGCCCTCACCTACACACCATGCCCTCACCTACACACCATGCCCACACCTACAGATCATGCCCCCATCTACAGTACTGTGCCCTCACCTACAAAACTGTGCCCTCACCTACAGGACTGTGCCCTCACCTACAGGACTGTGCCCCCACCAACAGACCAGTGCTCCCACCTACAAACCAGTGCCACACCTATACACCATGCCCTCACCCGCAGGACTGTACCCTCACCTACAGGACTTTGCCCACACCTACAGGACTGTG
Organism: Nanorana parkeri; assembly: GCF_000935625.1. NCBI lineage: Eukaryota > Metazoa > Chordata > Amphibia > Anura > Dicroglossidae > Nanorana > Nanorana parkeri. The sequence goes on along the minus strand of NW_017309876.1, from coordinate 25,366 downwards.
CCCTCACCTACAGGACTGTGCCCCGACCTACAGACTGAGATTAGGAGCTTTAGGGGATTTTTTTTAGGAGTTTGGCCATTATAGGTAATAGTCCCATAGTTTACCCCTCCTCTGATAAGAGTGATAGGTCTTACTTAGGGCCCATTCACAATAGTACAGTGTGTTCATCGCAATCACACCTACCCTGTGTTCTGTTTTGGGAGGTGCATTGTGGTGCATTTGTTGGTAGATCTCATTGAGCTGGTAATATAAAAATCCGGCTATATAAGGAATCGGAAGACGATTATTCACCCTTGAAGATTTTTTGTTACACATTGCACTCATCACCATATGAGTTTGAACTTTGTTTTTGGATATTCATTATAGTTCACTGGTTGTATTTTCTGGAGTTTGCTGTGTTTTCAGACGGGGGTCGCAGCACTGCAATCACCTTGTGGCTGCAGGACATACCCTCTAAATTTGCTGGTTAATTGATTTTTGTTGGCCCAATTATTATTAGTATTGACACTTAATATTTTCATTGTTTTTTGATTGTGTTTGATTATAGGGTCTCACTTTGGTTGTATACATTTCACATTTTTCTGAATAACTACACTTTTTGGTCACAAATATAAGAGGTATTGTTTTATGACACAACAAATGTTATAGCACATAATGGGATTCAGCGCCGCAAAATCTTCATATAAATTTTCTAAGGCTTTTCAGTCTGTTATTGTGGCAGCTTTATTTCCCATATTATTAACATCTCATCCACAAGCGCAGATTAACAGTTCCAATATAAAAAGTAGATCTTAACACAAACAATTGTGGGCACCAATGCTTTACGACATAGCCACCATATGTGGTACATCGAGCCCACACTGTCACGTCCTCTAAAACACTGCGGGGAGGATCCCGGATAAATATTCGCCAATTTGGCAGGAACAAGATACCACCATGTCAGGAACTTAATGTTGGCTTTGATTGAAGGAGAACTATGGGGTTAAGGCTTTTCCCCATAGTTCTCCTTAGGGTAACGGGAGGACACAAACTAGCGTCTTCCTGTCACCCTAGACTCAGTATACCGCGAGCTGCTGCTCGCGGTATACTGAGACGCCGCAGCTGAAGCGGATCCCGACAATTGTGCCGGGATCCGCCCAGCTGCGTGACTGACAGCTGGTTCTACCTATCTAGAGGCAGAGCCAGCTGTACCCGCCCACTCCCCTCGTCCGTTCTGCCAGTCAGTGCTGGAGGATCGAAGCGGGGAGGGGGGAATACAGCCCCTCCCCTGTCAAGGCAGAGAGCCGTGACAGGATCGAGAGGTGAGCGAACGCCGGTATGTGTTCGCTTACTTTCCGATCTACTGAACCGACCTGTGACAGTCTCATTGTGACAGGTCGGCTAGAACTATAAGGTGAGTGAAAAGCACCTAATAGTTCTCCTTTAAGGAAAGATTAAGAAGGCCTCTTGATGCTCTTGTACGACATTGATGCCACTCCTTCAACAAAATCTTATAACCGAGTTCTCGTTCCCATGATGTCATATAAGATAGTTTGGATGGTAATCCCATCAAAATAGAGTATATATGTGTAATTCCTCCCCTCAGGGTTCCAGGATGTGAACACCAGTGTTTATATTTGGTATGAATGGGGACGGATGGTGGTACAGAGCCCAACGGTGAAACAAAGTGACTAATCCGCATAAAATTAAACTACTCAGATGGTGGCATGCACAGTCTTTCCCTGCAATATGCCAAAGAGATAGGTTTACGATCTCTAAAAACAATCCCCAATCCGATACAATCCCTTGTCCAACCACCATTTAAAGGCCTGTGGCTGAAGTGTTGGAGGAAAATTCAGATTGTAAAATAGAGGAGCTAGGGGAGTATGCGGTGACGATAAATTTCAACATCTCCTTAACCTATTCCACAAGAATTTAGAATGAGACAATGTAGGGGCTAAAAGCAAAGTACAATAAAATACATTTACAAAAAAACTTTTATTTTATTTCAAACATTATTTCCCTGTGCGGTTATCGTTCAGCGTGTCGTGAATCGGGTCTCTTTCAAGCTTGCAGTTGATTGGAGAGAGATGTGATTGTCTGTCTCCATGATCTTTTGGTGTTGGGATAGAAGGTCGTAAGGAAGTATAAGTATCTTGAGGGTTCTGTAGCAGACCGGCCGATGTTACTTCAGTGAATCCCGCAGGCGCGGGTTGTTAGCCACGGGATTTAATGGCTCTCATGATAGAGTTGAGATGATTCAACTTTCTAAGGCTTGTTTAAATTTCAGCCTCAATGGAACATCTATTGTCCCCTTTTTCCACCAGGTTCCTGAGAGCGTTGAAGTGTTCTAAAATTTTCTGTACCACGGGATGATCTTTGTATTTGTCTTCTTGTACACAAGGCAAGAGACTCTGAGACCAATCATGTAAAAGTCCCATCATCTTACTCAACTTCTTTTCCTCATAGTTGAGCTGGGGAAGAAGTTTCATGACTTGGTCAGTAATTTCCAGGGCAGCATCAGCCAACAACTCTGATTCTTCAAGGAGTTGGCTATCTGGAACCTGTGGTATGTTATAGTACTGCCTGGGCAGACAGGTACAGTGTCTTATATATTTTTTTTCACGAAAGAAGACACTAGGTCTTATTTTCGGGGGATGTCTTACCTGGCTGCAGCTCTCCGCTCTGCCGTCCAGGGAGCCACAAACAGGTGGGCGGGCATGCGTGCGGGAGGGGCGTGTCTGGCAGGGGGGCGGGAGGGAGCTGCCTCTCCGCTCTGATGCCATCCAGAGAGCCACATCCAGAGAGCAACAGACAGGTGGGCGTGCGGGTAGGTGGACGGGCGAGGGGGCGGGAGGGAGCTGCCGCAGGTCTTTACATGTAAAATTTAATTACATGTGCAGCTACCCCGAAGGTAAGACGTAGCGCTATCTTCATGAATGTCTGTAATATAAGACCTACCACCGAACTAGGTCTTATATTACAGAAATCCCTGAAGATAGCGCTAGGTCTTATTTTCGGGGTAGGTCTTACTTTCGGGGAAACACGGTAGTACTGCCTGGGCAGACAGGTGCTGTCAGGTCTCATGCTGTCATACATCTGGCGGAGCTCTTTGCTACTCGCTTTTGTCATTGGGCAGTTGCTCACACATGGTCTGATCAGTAGCACTGAACATGCTACAACAGATAGCCAAGTCTGACGCATATTCTTCATATTTTGGTGTAGTGTAACAGCAGCTCTTCACCTCCAATCGAACGGTGCTCGTCCTATATGCATCTTAAAACTGATAAGGTTAGTATTCAATTTTTCTTCTTCTTCAGTGGTGATCGAGAATAAAGGCTCCATCACGCTGATGCTTTGTCGGCGGTGGCTGCAAGAGAGTGGAACTTGCAACTTTACATACCGTAGCTTGCAGCTCTTATCATGGGGCTGAGAAGAAGAAACGGATCAGGCGGGTGCTTTGTGGTTGCCAGCAAGTGGTGAACTGTTGCTGAAAAGAAGTGACCCATCAGCCGGATGCTTTGCCATTGTTGAAGTTTCACTGAGGAGAATAAATTGATTACACGCAAGATTTGAACTTGTGATGCCACAAACTGTAACCTGCATCTCTAACCACTCAGCCACGGCGGAAGGAGATTCCGAAAGGTATTTCAGTAAATAAGTTATTACTTTTACTCACCTAACCTGTTTTAGCTCTTCATACTTTCCTATGCCAGACCTGCTACGTCCATCCACAACAGACAAAAACAAAGTATTAACCCCGACTCCGTTCACATCAAGGTCTGCACCCCCGTCACCCAATCAAGGTGAAGGGGAACTCCAGCCTTTTCTACTCTAGCTAATTTTGTCACTGAATTTTCACACTTTTTTTTATCCTCACCTATAAAAACGTCTTTTACAATTTTGTCACTTCTTCACTTCTTCTTTAGTTGTTTGTTTTTACAACCCCAATTCCAAAACAGTGGGGACGCTGTGTGAATTCTACATAAAAGCACAATGAAATGATTTGCAAATCTCATAAACCCATATTTTATTCACAATAGAAAATAGAAAACACATCAAATGTTTAAACAGTGACAAATTTACCATTTTAAGAAAAAAATAATTTTGAATTTATTGGCAGCAACACATCTCAAAAAAGTTGGGACAGGGCCGTGTTTACCAGGGTGTAGCATCCCATCTTCTTTTCACAATACTCTGTAGCCATCTGGGAGCTAGGGAGACTGGTTGCTGGAGTTTTGGGAGAGGAATTTAATTTCAAGTTGCCATGGTTAGTAAGAGATGCAATTTTCTGTTGCACTCATCCAGTGATGTTGGGATAGAAGGTCATAAGGATGAGAAGTAAAGTTGGATGGATCTCTCTCTCACAGAGAGGAAATGACCTGTAAAGCCAGTTTTGTGCTTCTACCGACATCACTGAGTTGAACTCGCAGCTTCGTACACAGAAGTTTGCAGCGCTAACCATTGTGCTATGGAGACTTGGAACGCCGCCAACTTTTTTTATAAATGAAATCTTTACATCTCCTCACCGAACCTCTTTACTCTCTATGTATGTTTAGGTTTCAAACGCTGAGTCTACTTCAAATGAATTACGAAACAGCAGACAAAACTGATGTATCAAACTCCGCTCCGATGAAACAAAAGTCTGCTTCCCTTTGTATTATCTACAGAAAATTCATATAAAATAATTTCTTACATTTGGATTTTGTTTTTCTTTAGCAGTAGTCAAAAATAAAAAGGCAAAAAACCCCAAAGTACTATAAAATACATTTTTTAAAATATTTTTATTTTATGATTAAAGAGAGATGTGATTGTCTGTTTCCATGATGTTTTTTTCTTTTTAGGGGTTATATTTGCACAGTGTTGATGCGTAGTGGTTGTACATTCTTGCAATTGACATGGCTCTGCCCGGGGCTGAAACACGAACACAGTCTTCCGGGCAACTTTTCATAGAAGGTGTATAGTCAGGACATGTCGTCAGCATTGTAGAAGATGAGCAGTCCCTTGTCATAGTCCAGATAGTCGCCGACTTTCTCCAGCTTGCTCTTGACGTTGAGTCGAGTCCAGGGCTCGGTGCAGGCGCTGTACCGGTTCCCATCATGCATCACGATGCAGTAGAAGCCTTTTCCCGGCTGGATCTGGATGCTTTCCTTGCGGCTAACGGCTTCATGGGCCAGTCCTATCATCCACTGTGTCTTGTCCGAGATGACCACCTCCCAGTAATGCACACCGCCATCGAAGACCTGCGACCCCAACACCGTGACCTCCACGTCAAAGCGCTTCGGAGAGTCCTGCAGATGCTGAGGGTGCAAGTTACCGTACGCCACAATCGTACAATCATCTGGATCCAGCGTCAACGTTGCCGGCACCGGGTGGATGTCCTGGAAGAGCGACTTCCAGATGGTATACTGCAGGGGTCCCATGTACTTGGAGGTGGGGAAGTCTTCGTATGTCAGGTTTGTCTCATGAATCTTTCCCTTTAACCTCTCAGACAGCGAGGAGATCCCAGGCCAGGAATTTGTGTTTGTCGCCCTCCACCAGGTGCTCCTGCAGGATCTGCACCCCCTCCTGCACCTTGTGCAGTTGTTGGCTGTAGCGCTTGTGCTCTTTTTCGGTCAGCGTGCGGGCAGTGTCTGACTCCAGCTCCTCCAGCATGGCCTTCTGGCGCTCTTGCAGCAGTCGGTGAAGGTGCTCGAAGGCCTCGCTGATAGTGGCATGCAGGCTCTTGGCAGAGGACTTGGTCTCTGCCAGTTGACGTTTCAGTAGTTGGAGGGCCCCAGTGTGGCCCTTGGCGCTCTCCTGCAATGCCTGGAGCTGCTCCTTCAGTTCCCGCTGCAGTTCATCTAAGGCCTCGTCCACGTTGGTCACATGGTGTTGCTCGTGCAGCGAGGGCTCGTCACAGAAGAAGCAGACAACATCTCAGTCGGTCAGGGAGAAGAGCTTCACTGTGTCATGGTCCTTGCAGGGGAGAAGCTTCACTGGGCGCTCAGGATGGCATCAAGGGGGAAGGCCGTGTACCTTTCCACAATATTGGACAGTTTGAGGCTGAGGGACAGCGTGGGCTATGAGAAGGTTCTCCGGCACTCCGGACAGTCCAGGGGCCCCCCATGTTTCTGGCGGCTCCAGTGCTCTGCAATACATTTACGGCAGAAGTAATGTTCACAACCAAAGCTCACCGGGTCCTGGTAGATGCTGAGGCAGATGGAGCACAGAAACTCGTCCTTCAGACAGCATGCCATCCCAGAGACGGGAGGAGACCCCGCACGTCCCGCAGGCAGGAGGAGAACACACGTCCCGCAGGCAGGAGGAGACCTGCACGTCCCACAGGCAGGAGGAGACCCCGCACGTCCCGCAGACAGGAGGAGACCCCGCACGTCCCGCAGGCAGGAGGAGACCCCGCACGTCCCGCAGGCAGGAGGAGACCCTGCATGTCCCGCAGGCAGGAGGAGACCCTGCACGTCCTGCAGGCAGGAGACCCTGCACGTCCCGCAGGCAGGAGACCCCGCATGTCCCGCAGGCAGGAGGAGACCCTGCACATCCCGCAGGCAGGAAGACACCCCGCACGTCCTGCAGGCAGGAGGAGGTCCCGCAGGCAAAAGGAAAGCGCACGTCCCAGAGACAGGAGGAGACCCCTGCACGTCCCGGAGACAGGAGAAGACCCCCGCACATCCTGCAGGCAGGAGGAGACCCTGCACGTCCCGCAGGCAGGAGACCCCGCATGTCCCGCAGGCAGGAGACCCAACACATCCCGCAGGCAGGAGACCCCGCACGTCCCGCAGGCAGGAGGAGACCCTGCATGTCCCGCAGGCAGGAGGAGACCCTGCATGTCCCGCAGGCAGGAGGAGACCCTGCATGTCCCGCAGGCAGGAGGAGACCCTGCATGTCCCGCAGGCAGGAGGAGACCCTGCATGTCCCGCAGGCAGGAGGAGACCCTGCATGTCCCGCAGGCAGGAGGAGACCCTGCATGTCCCGCAGGCAGGAGGAGACCCTGCATGTCCCGCAGGCAGGAGGAGACCCTGCATGTCCCGCAGGCAGGAGGAGACCCTGCATGTCCCGCAGGCAGGAGGAGACCCTGCATGTCCCGCAGGCAGGAGGAGACCCTGCATGTCCCGCAGGCAGGAGGAGACCCTGCATGTCCCGCAGGCAGGAGGAGACCCTGCATGTCCCGCAGGCAGGAGGAGACCCTGCATGTCCCGCAGGCAGGAGGAGACCCTGCATGTCCCGCAGGCAGGAGGAGACCCTGCATGTCCCGCAGGCAGGAGGAGACCCTGCATGTCCCGCAGGCAGGAGGAGACCCTGCATGTCCCGCAGGCAGGAGGAGACCCTGCATGTCCCGCAGGCAGGAGGAGACCCTGCATGTCCCGCAGGCAGGAGGAGACCCTGCATGTCCCGCAGGCAGGAGGAGACCCTGCATGTCCCGCAGGCAGGAGGAGACCCTGCATGTCCCGCAGGCAGGAGGAGACCCTGCATGTCCCGCAGGCAGGAGGAGACCCTGCATGTCCCGCAGGCAGGAGGAGACCCTGCATGTCCCGCAGGCAGGAGGAGACCCTGCATGTCCCGCAGGCAGGAGGAGACCCTGCATGTCCCGCAGGCAGGAGGAGACCCTGCATGTCCCGCAGGCAGGAGGAGACCCTGCATGTCCCGCAGGCAGGAGGAGACCCTGCATGTCCCGCAGGCAGGAGGAGACCCTGCATGTCCCGCAGGCAGGAGGAGACCCTGCATGTCCCGCAGGCAGGAGGAGACCCTGCATGTCCCGCAGGCAGGAGGAGACCCTGCATGTCCCGCAGGCAGGAGGAGACCCTGCATGTCCCGCAGGCAGGAGGAGACCCTGCATGTCCCGCAGGCAGGAGGAGACCCTGCATGTCCCGCAGGCAGGAGGAGACCCTGCATGTCCCGCAGGCAGGAGGAGACCCTGCATGTCCCGCAGGCAGGAGGAGACCCTGCATGTCCCGCAGGCAGGAGGAGACCCTGCATGTCCCGCAGGCAGGAGGAGACCCTGCATGTCCCGCAGGCAGGAGGAGACCCTGCATGTCCCGCAGGCAGGAGGAGACCCTGCATGTCCCGCAGGCAGGAGGAGACCCTGCATGTCCCGCAGGCAGGAGGAGACCCTGCATGTCCCGCAGGCAGGAGGAGACCCTGCATGTCCCGCAGGCAGGAGGAGACCCTGCATGTCCCGCAGGCAGGAGGAGACCCTGCATGTCCCGCAGGCAGGAGGAGACCCTGCACGTCCCGCAGGCAGGAGACCCCGCATGTCCCGCAGGCAGGAGACCCAACACATCCCGCAGGCAGGAGACCCCGCATGTCCCACAGGCAGGAGGAGACCCCGCACATGATCTTTTGGTGTTGGGATAGAAGATCTTGAATAGTGATTTGGATGAATCTCTCTCTCTCTCTCTTAGACACTTTCATGGGAAGTTATTTATGTCGGTCCAGGAAGTATAAGTGTCCTGAGGGTTCTGTAGCAGACCGGCCCATGTTATTTCAGCGAATCCCGCAGGCTTGGGTTGTTAGCCACGGGATTTAATGTCTCTCATGCGAGATTTGAGACCCCCCAGGTCCCGCAGGCAGGAGGAGAACACATGTCCCGCAGGCAGGAGGAGACCCCGCACGTCCCGCAAGCAGGAGGGGGCCCCGCACTCGCTACGTCCCGCAGGCAGGAGGAGACCCCGCACGTCCCGCAGGCAGGAGGAGACCCCGCACGTCCCGCAGGCAGTAGGAGACCCCGCACGTCCCGCAGGCAGGAGACCCCGCATGTCCCACAGGCAGGAGGAGACCATGCACGTCCCGCAGGCAGGAAGACACCCCGCACGTCCCGCAGGCAGGAGGAGACCCCGCACATGATCTTTTGGTGTTGGGATAGAAGATCTTGAATAGTGATTTGGATGAATCTCTTCGACACTATCATGGGAAGTTATTTTTGCCGGTCCAGGAAGTATGTGTCCTGAGGGTTCTGTAGCAGACCGACCCATGTTATTTCAGCGAATCCCGCAGGCGTGGGTTGTTAGCCACGGGATTTAATGGCTCTCATGCGAGATTTGAGATGATTCAACTTTTTAAGGCTTTTTCTAATTTTAGCCTCAATGAAACATCTATCCTCCCCTTTCTCCACCAGGATCCTCAGAGCGTTGAAGTGTTTTGCAATTTGCCGTACCATGGAATTATATTCATCTGCCTCTCCTGGTGCACAATCCTGGAGAATCTGCGACCAATCATCTAAAAGTCCCATCAGCTTACTCAACTTCTCTTTCTCATAGTTGAGCTGTAGAAGAAGCTTCATGATTTGGTTAGTAATTTCCAGTGCAGCAATGGGCAATTCTGACTCTGTAAGAAGCTGCACATGAGGAAGCTGTGCTATGTGATAGTGGTGGCTGGTCCGACAGGTGCTCTCAGGTTTCATGCTGTCATATATCCGGCGGAGCTCTTTGCTGCTCGCTGTTGTGATTGGGCAGTTGCTCACACATGGTCTGATCAGTAGCACTGAACATGCTACAACAGATAGCCAAGTCTGACAGATATTCTTCATATTTTGGCGTAGTGTAACAGCAGCTCTTCACCTCCAGTCCAGCGGTGCTCGTCCTATATACAACCCAAGTCTGATAAGGTTAGTATTCCATTTTTCTTCTTCAGTGGTGACAGAGAATAAAGGCTCCATCACGCCGATGCTTTGTCTTCAGGAGAGTGGAACTTGCAACTTTACTCACCCTAGCTTGCAGCTGTAATCATGAGGCTGAGAGGAAGGAACGGATCAGGTGGGTGCTTTGTGGTTGCTTTGCAAGTGGTGAACTGTTGCGGAGAAGGGACCTTTCAGCCGGATGCTTTGCCATTGTCGGCTAGATTTGAACTGCTGCGGTGAAGATGTGACTCAACGAACGATGCTCTGCCATTCTCAGCCGTAGTTGAAGATTGACTGAGAGGAATAAATTGATCACGCCGATGCTGTTGGCGGCGGCAAGATATGAACTTGCGAATCCACACACTGTAGTCTGCAGCTCTAACCACTCAGCTGTGGAGGCTGATGACGTGTCCTGCTATTTCAGTAATTAAGTCATTACTTTTACTCACCAAACCTGTTTGAACTCTTCATGCTTTCCTATGCCAATCCTGCTAGGTCCCTCCATAACAGATAAAAACGAAGTATTAACCCTGGCTCACATCAAGGTCTGCACCCCTGTCATCCATTCAAGGTGAAGGGGAACTCCAACCTTTTCTCCTCAGCTTGTTTTGTCACTGAATTTTCACACTTTTTTGATCCTCACCTATGAAAACGTTGTTTTTTACAATTTTGTCATTTTTCTTCTTTATTTTTTTATTTTTTCATATTAAATGTTTATTAAAGATTTTCAAAATATAACAAAAAACACACATACAATACATTAAGCATACATTTTTCTTCTTTAGTTGTTTGTATTTAGTTTACAACCCCAATTCCAAAAAAGTGGGGACGCTGTGTAAATTGTACATAAAAACACAATGCAATGATTTGCAAATCTCATAAACCCAGATTTTATTCACACTAGAAAATAGAAAACATATCAGATGTTTAAACTGAGAAAATGTAGCATTTTAAGAAAAAATAAGGTCATTTTGAATTTATTGGCAGCAACACGTCTCAAAAAAGTTCTCTCTGTAGCCATCTGGGAGCTGGGGAGACCGGTTGCTGGAGTTTTGGGAGAGGAATTTATTTTCAAATTACCATTGTTAGTAAATGATGCAATTTTCTGTTGCGCTCATCCAGGGAGGCTGGGATAGAAGGTCATAAGGATGAGAAGTAAAGTTGGATGGATCTCTCTCTCACCGAGAGGAAATGACCTGTAAAGCCAGTTTTGTACTTCTACCGGCAGCACTGAGTTGAAGTCGCAGCTTCGTACACAGTAGTTTGCAACACTAAACCATTGTGCTATGGAGGCTTGGAACCCCAGCCCCTTTTTTGTTAATATGACATCTTGACATCTATTCGCCGAACCTCTTTACTCCCTATGTATTTTTGGGTTTCAAACGCTGAGTCTACTTCAAATGAATTAATAAACAGCAGACAAAACTGATGTATCAAACTCCGCTCCGTTCAAACTAAAGTCTGCTTCCCTTTGTATTACAGGGGTGTGGAAATTTTAATAAAAACAACTTGTCCAAGGACTAAAGCGGGGGGCCGAATCTACTTGTCCCTCATTACAATCTACTTGTCCTGATAGAAAAAAATAATTTTAACCAAAACCGTATTTAGTAGTGCTAAGAAGCACTTCTCATTGGTCAGTGCCGTCAGGTGACCGCGTTGACCAACGAGTGCTTGCAATTTGCGAGCGGAATTCACAATACATGGAACAGGTACAGATAGTACACCCGTACTGGTGGACGGGAAGGACCGTTTGCCGAAAGGTAAGTATAGTGGGAGGGAGATTTGTGCGGGTAATTCCATTTTCCCAAATTACTTGGGAAAGTGAATATACCCTTTAGGGTTGGTGCAGACTTGGGGATTCCCAGGATGTGCGATCGTGTGCGGTTGCATACAGCGGTTGCATCCGCATGTATGGG
>NW_017309876.1:11671-13693 GCF_000935625.1 Nanorana parkeri | reverse complement strand
ATTGGATACACGTCTTCTGCAGAAAATGTGAAAGCCGCACTGCTTTCACCGCGCCAAGGCACCTCTTATAGTGCGGTCCTAACTCTAAACTATGAGAGTCTCCATCTTGGAGCACATGGGGGCAGAAGATATCAAATTGGGTGCAGGCCTGTCAGGAGGACGCCCCACCTCCTTAAAGGTACAGAAACACACTGTATTGCTATCAAACAGGGAATAATAATCCTGTGTGATAGCATTTATTATTATCTACAGAAAATTCATATCAAATAATTTCTTACATTTGTATTTTCATTTTCTTTATTAGTAGTGCAAAAAAAACCAAAGTACAATAAAATTAATTTTTAAAATACTTTTATTTCTGAATTCTGAATTTTCACACTTTTTTTATCCTCCCCTATGAAGACGTTGTGAATCTCCATGGGAGTGGCTTCCAGGAAGGAGAATAGGTCTGGTAGTTGATCCGGGTGTCGCAGCATGAACATCTCCCCGTTCTTCCGGACGTTTAGACAAAACGGATAGCCCTCTAGGAGTAAAGAGCTCCCACTCTTCGTATTTCAGCGAGTAGTGGCTGGAGTGCCCTACGCATTTGCAGAGTGCTCCTGCATAAATCAGGGAGGAGCATGACCTCCACTCCCTCGAAGGTGACCGAGCCCTTGCGCCAGGCCTGGCGTATAATGGCTTCCTTCACCGCGTAATAATGCACGCGGCATAGAATGTCTCGTGGGCGGATGTTCCTGTCGGGACGCGGGCCTCCCACTCTATGCACCCGGGCCAACTCCAAGGGGGGAGTCAGGCAGTTTGTCCAGGATCGTATTGAGGATCGAGATGACCGCTGACTTTAGGTCCGCCGCTGTCGTCGTTTCGGGCAGCGTCACGTTGTTGCGGCGTGAACGATTCTCCAGGTCGTCATGGGCCAGGGCCATTGAGGTGATATGAGCGTCTTGGTGCGTGACTTTGGACTCGAGCAGCCAGCCGCCGTGCTACCGCGTCATGGTCCGAGTGTAGAGTGGTAACCCGGTCCTCGAGTCGGGCGACTATGTTTGTAATGCCCGCTATGTCTTGCCGGAGGGCCTCCTCCATCTCCGTCACCACCCCAACCATGTCCTGCTTGATCGGGAGGGAGAGTAGAATGTAGGACATCTCCCTACAGTGAGGGCTAGGGCAGTGCCAGATAGTTGCGCCTGGTTAACGTCCCCTGGCCTGTCTAGCGATCGGTCCGTTTGCGGATTGAGAGAGTCCCGCAAAGGGCCGCCCAGCGGGGTCGCTCAGCCCGCGGTGTGGCACCCAGAGGCGGGGTGTATCCCTGCAAGTCCCGAGGCGCGGATGTGGCTGTAGGCCCTGTCGGCTCAAACAGCACCATGCAGTTCGCTGTGGCGGACCGCGTAGAGACGGATGGGGAGGCAAAAAAGTGGTGGTGGTCCCTGGAGTTCCTCCCGTGTCGGTTCCGGAAGATTTGTTATTTTTGGACATCGATTATCGTGGGTAAGTAGGCATCGATCAACTGTAAGATGCGCGGAAGGCAGCAGAGCTCAAAGGTTCAGCGTCCTCACACCGCCATAGCCAGGCCACGCCCCTCTCTCTCTTCTCCGACACTTTCATGGGAAATGATTTCTGCTGGTCCAGGAAGTATGTGTCCTGAGGGTTCTGTAGCAGACTGGCCCATGTTACTTCAGTGAATCCGGCAGGCGCGGGTTGTTAGCCACGGGATTTAATAACTCTCATGAGAGAGTTAAGATGATTCAACTTTCTAAGGCTTGTTTTAATTTCAGCCTCAATGAAACATCTATGCTTCCCTTTCTTCACCAGGTTCCTCAGAGCGTTGAAGTGTTTTACAATTTCCTGTACCATGGGATGATCTTCGTCTGCCTCTCCTGGTACACAATCCTGGAGAATCTGAGACCAATCATGTAAAAGTCCCATCAGCTTACTGAACTTCTTTTCCTCATAGTTGAGCTGTGGAAGAAGCTTCATCACTTGGTTTGTAATTTCCAGTGCAGCAATGGCCAATTCTGACTCTGTAAA
>NW_017309876.1:0-254 GCF_000935625.1 Nanorana parkeri | reverse complement strand
TTTTTTTTAATTTCAAACATCATTTCCCTGTGCAGTTATTGTTCAACGGGTCGTGAATCTGGGCTCTTTCAAGCTTGGGATTGATGAAAGAGAGATGTGATTGTGTGTCTCCATGATGTTTTGGTGTTGGGATAGAAGGTCGTAAGGTCTTGAATAATGATTTGGATGGATCTCTCTCTCTTCTCTGACAATGTCATGGGAAATTATTTCTGCCGGTCCAGGAAGTATAAGTGTCCTAAGGGTTCTGTAGCAGA
>NW_017309875.1:36251-41440 GCF_000935625.1 Nanorana parkeri | reverse complement strand
ATCTCCTATATCTTCATCTCCTATACCTTCCCTTCCTTCATATACAATATTGTTATCTCCTATACCTTCCATTCCTTCATCTCATATACCTTCCCTTCCTTCATCTCCGATACTTTCCATTCCTTCTTCTCCTATATCTTCACCTCTCATACCTTCCATTCCTTCATCTCCTATAGCTTCTATTCCTTCATCACCTATAGCTTCTATTCCTTCATCTCCTATACCTTCCATTCCTTCATCTCCTATATCTTCCATTCCTTCATCTCCTATATATTCATCTCCTATTCCTTCTTTTCCTTCATCTCCTATATCTTTCTCTCCTATACCTGCCATTCCTTCATGGCCTATACCTTCCATTCCTTCATCTCCTATACCTTCCATTCCTTCATCTCCTATACCTTCCATTCCTTCATCTCCTATAGCTTCATCTCCTATACCTTCCATTCCTTCATCTCCTATATCGCCCATTCCTTCATCTCCTATATCACCCATTCCTTCATCTCCTATATCACCCATTCCTTCATCTCCTATACCTTCCATTCCTTCATCTCCTATATCGCCCATTCCTTCATCTCCTATATCACCCATTCCTTCATCTCCTATACCTTCCATTCATTCTTCTCCTATATCTTCCATTCCTTCCTCTCCTATTTAAGGGAGGTGGGAGACCACTTAAAAGGGAAGTTGTCGAGAGATGCATGGCCATAGATTTATGGGAGTTCACAAGAAAATTCGAAAGTGCACCATATCACCCAATTTCCGCCAAGAGCACCGGGAGAGAAATGTCGGGATAGGCGAGGAAGAACAAGAGGTCATCCGCTGAAGCGTCTCTCGAAGGGATGTCAACTGAGATCCCACTATACGGTTCACGGAGGCCTTATGACGGGATTCCAGAAGGTGTATCTGGGTCATGAGATCAGCGATTTGTGTGAGGCGTTGCTTCTTAAGTCTGGCACCGTGGGCTATAAGGGAGCCCCGTATGGTCGCTTTGTGGGCTTCACACACTGTATAGGGAGGTACATCCGGCGTGACATTTTCCCGGAAGAAGAACTGTAGTTCTTGTTCGACAGATGTCAAAACAGTCGGGTCTTGTAGCAAGGAATCATTCAGCTTCCGTTGCCAGGGGCCGGGGGGTGGGGGGCCGTCAAGAGAGAGGGTAAGTAGGATAGGGGCGTGGTCCGAGAAAGTGATATTACCTATATCTGTGGATGTGACTCGGGGAAGTTGGCTGTGATGAATGAAAAAAAAATCGATGCGTGTATAACGCTGATGAAGGTGGGAAAAAAAAGTGTAGTCCCTCGCAGAGGGGTGTTGGATGCGCCAGACATCCGACAGTTGGTGGCCAAAGAGACAGCGCTTCATGCGGTTCAGCTTATTGTAAGAGAGGTGGGAGGAGGATGCGGAGGAGTCCAGGTTGGGGTCAAGGACAAAATTAAAGTCACCTCCCAGGACCAAGAGGCCGTCTCGGAAATCGCCAGGAGGGACAGGGCACGGGTCAAGAATGTGATCTGGTCCTGATTAGGTAGATACAGGTTGGCGAATGTAACTATCTGGGTTCCAATAGTGCCCTTCACGAAAAGAACCCGGCCTTCTTCTCCAGCATATTGATCCGTCTCCGTCCAGGGGAGTATGCGGGACAGGACAATACTGACCCCACGAGAACGTTTGTCAGGGGAACTACTGTGATAGACCGTAGAGTAACGGTGGTCAGTTAACCGGGGAATCTGGTCCGTTCGGAAATGGGTTTCCTGAAGGATAGCTACGTCAACGCCATGGCGGTGGAGATCCCTTAGGATCATAGTGTGTTTTTCGGGAACGTTAAGGCCCTTGGTGTTCAAGGATAAGATCTTAAGGCGAGACATGACCGTTAGGCCAGCAGGGGAGAAGCAATAAGAGAGGGGAAGAGAGAGGGGCGGCAGGGGGGGGGGATAGAGGAGGAGAGAGAGTCAAAAGTGTGGGTGAGGCAAAAAGCAGACAAGTAGCGGTATGGGTGTAACTACAGAGCCGGGTTACCAGCAATTCGGATCGTCACCGACCCCGAGGGAGCAGCGATGGAGCTCCCGGGATGTGGGCAGAGCCGATGTCCTATGTGGGGAAAGTGGGAGGCTACGGTCATATCAATAAGGCATTACAGCAACGAAAACCCAGACATCGTTTGGTGTGGAGGATTATCACATGGCACACACTGCGCGAGGGACACGGAGGTTCCAGGCATACAACCGGGAGGGGGGGAATGGATCGGGAGTCCGGAGCAGCTCCACTCAGGCCAGGGAGCAGCTACATCCAAGGAGGTTACAGGTATGGAGAGGGTATCCAAGCGGTCTGTCACGGTTCCCCAATGAGCAAGGTTCTATGCGTCATCCACTGTGGTGTGTAGCGGGTCGTAAGGCCTAAGTCAGAAGGCCTGGGGAGCAGGAAGCGCCGTGGAATGGGCCAGCATCAGAGGGGCGTGCAGACTAGGCCAGTATGCCATCACACGGTAGGTCTAGAAGGGGGCCCATGTCCCAGATGTAGATCACCGCCTCCGCAGAGGGTTCCAACGGGTACGACCGTGAACTGGGAGATGGGAGATGGATTTGTGAATGCCGGCAATGTCCCTCTTCAGCGCGTTCTCCATTTTGGAGACAATGGCGGCCATATCTTGCCTCGTGGGGAGGGAGAGCAAGATGGCGGAGATCTCATCGGTGGAAAGGGTGGAAGACGCGGTCAGGGTCTGCATCGGTGTAGGCGTGAGCGGGAGGTGAGGCTCTTCGATGGGACTGGAGCAATGCGGAGGGGCGATCACCAACGGGGGTGCTTGGTCCCTGGGGTCCGATGTGGCTGGCGAGGCCGAGGCTTCCCGAAGCTGTGGGTGGGAAGTAGGCCTCGGGGCTATGCCTTGCGTCCCGGGGGTCATGAGGCCCTTAGATGAGCTGCGGTTGGAGGAGGCTGGTGTGGACAGGAAGCGCTATAAGGACGTCTGGGGTCGTTGGTCTTCGTTAGAACGGGATTTGGTCTTCAGCGACATCAAAAGCGAGGGTTTGGGATGCCGTGATCAACTGAAAAGTCTCAGGTGGTAGCAGAGCTCAACCAATGTGCTTCCTTACGCCGCCATAGCCAAACCACGCCCCGTTAGAGAGGATATTAATGATTGGGTAGCTGGAATGCAGAGTACAATTGCTGAAGCTAAAACAAAGAAAGATAAAGAGCTGCTGGTACTTAAGTCGTAGCCAGAATTTCTTTATGTAATTTGTGAATTGGCAAATCAATAAAAAAAAACAGGCGAAAGGCTGATAATGCTAAAAAGTTACGAGAAGCACTTCGTGAGATTCAAATTGAATCTGCAAAGGTTTCTGTTGATATGGAACAATTGTCTGCCCAAATGTCAGATTATCGTGATAGAGATAACCAAAATAGAGATTTGATCAATTCTCTTAAAAGGAGTTTGGATCAAATCTCTAGTGAATCGTCAGAATGTCAAAGGACAAAATTGGCTCTAGAAGAAGAATGTGAAAGGTTGTGCACTGCTAATAAAAAACTTCTGCAGGAGTTAGATGGACAAAATCTGGCATATCTGCAGCCTATGCAGGAAAAACATGCCAGCAGCGTGAAGGTTAAACCTTCTGTTTGGGAGGGGGTAAATGTCACAGAAACTGTTAGCAGCTCACACCCAGATTTTGGGTCTGTTAAACCTAACATTGTTAGACGGAACATAAAAGAGAAGGTGTCAGATGTTGAAAGTGATTTCAGCGTTGCCTCAGAGGAAGAAGAACATTTTTATACTGAGAAACGTTCTCTTCCTAAATTAAAACCCATCTCACCTCATAAGCACTCCAAATGTATGTCCCATAGGAGTGAGAGGAAAGTCTATCAGTCTGTGTTTGATACAACAAAAGTGATCAAGTTTTTAAAAGAAACTGTGGGTCTATTTACTAAGAAAGGATCGCCTTCTGTAATTAATCATATAGAAACGTATGAGGAGGCGATGATGACCCTAAACTTAAAACATGACAGACAGAAAATTGAATTCATTTCATGGGTGTTTGAGCCAAAACACATGTACATCTTTACTTCCCTACGTGATATGGGCATAAATACCTGGTCTGAGGTCGTCTCAGAAATAAAGATAGAATTTGGTCCCTATTGGTCAGCTACTGCTGCCAGGAGAGCCATTTTTACTTTGAAATGTCGGCCGAATCAAAGTCCCAGGGAATTTTTGTCAGTTCTCAAGAATGCCTATAGCCTGGCTCAGAAAGATCCCAATTTTGAGAGCCATGAATTCATCCAACTGTTTTATGATGCTTTGCCAAATAAAATAAAAATTATTTTGGCCCAGGATTCCCATCCCTGAAAAACTCTGGATTGGCTACTGACAGAGAGTACCACCCTTTATGCTGTTTTACAGAATAGCGAGGAATCCCAGGATAGGAGATTTAAAAAGCCAGCTGACGAGATAGCTGAGACTCATATTAAAAGGGATCAGGGACAGTTTGAGGCTCCCAGGAGGAGTTATGCTGAAGTTGTTAAAAACTCCAGTCCTCCCCATCTGAATAAAGCTAAACCTAAGACAGATGATAATAAGGTACCAAATGTTGATGAAGACCCAGATAAAAAGCATCAGTTTGTAAAAAGGCGATTCCCTCCTTTTAGGAAATACCCTAGAGTTAATTTCAGTAAGTTCCAGCATGGCCCAGAAAAGGTTCAAAATGGTTCTTAATCAGAAGGTTCTGGTAAGTCTCAGGCTTCTAATTCCCAAAATCCACCTCCAAAGGTTCATTGGAAAAATAAACGTAATTTACATGATCGAATGGACCAGATGCAGAGTCAGTTTGGTGTGTTGGCAGAACAGATGGAAAAGATATCCAATTTCCTCACTGCTAAACCCAAGAATCCTTTTTTAGGGGAAGCTACTCCGGGCGAAAGCCCTCCACAATAACACATGGGGATAAACAGGTTTAAGTGTCAAATCATGCAAATTACCAATATGCAAAAGTGAGCAAATTAACCCAAGTGTCTGTATGCCTGAAAATAATGTAACCCTTCCAATTACAGATGGCAAGGAGGAGGGGCGACATGCTTGCAGGGCCGGCCTTAGGGGTGTGCGAGCAGTGCGGCCGCACAGGGCGCCATGGCAACAAGGGCGCCGTGCGGCCGACACAGCTCGTCCTGGGGGCGGCTTCTCTTCCCCTCACCTCTGGACGCTGACCATC
>NW_017309875.1:9694-31693 GCF_000935625.1 Nanorana parkeri | reverse complement strand
CCATACATACACGCATGCAAACAGGCGTCGGGTGCGCATACGTGTGAAAACGACGATTTCGCCCATTACACCGCACATGTTACATATCGCCGCGAACGTCGGAATGAGAGCAATAATTGTAGGGCTATCAATCACTGATAACACTAAACTGATGAGCTGTAAAAGCTTTTAAAGCGTCACCTATGGTCAATTTTGGGCATGGTAATTTTTTGCTATTTCGCAAGGGTGCGCGCAATTTTAAAGCATGACATGTTTGGCGTCTATTTACCCGACGTGACCCCGCTTTTTATATTTTACCAAAAATATGGGTAATAAATGGGTGCGGTTACTGGGGGTGTGGCCACTGAGGGGCGCTGTAAAGCTTTCTCGCACGGGCGCCTAAAGGCCTAAGGCCGGCCCTGCATGCTTGTGATTTTATCTTGCCGTCCACAGAGTCCTCAGCCCTAAGCTGGACAGGCCCTCTCGCCTGTGAAGAAAAGGAAGGGGGGTCGCGGGTGAAGATACACAGAGAAAGCAGTTTCACTTGTCATGCAAAATATCTCTGCTCCTTACAGATAGAGATAGAACACAGGTATTTCATTGAAGTTGGATTGCATAATAATTTGCCACAAATAATGGCTTTATTGGACACGGGTAGGTAATTTTCAACAAATTCAGGATTTTCTCTTCTGAGAAGTATAAGCTGAAAAAAGTTTTACAACTAACCTTGTAAGTGTCTTAGGAAAAGCTTGGCCACCCCGCACTTATAGTTGATTTGCCCTATGATCGCTTAATTATTGGCATCGATCTCTTTAAGAGATTAAATCCTATTGTTGATTTTATTAATAAGGTTATCTGGTCCCAAGTGAAAATGCCCATTAACTATGAGCATTCCCAATTCTATCACATTCGACGTAACTGACATGTGATTGAGGAAAGGCTGGACTCTATTGAGATCCATTTCAGGAATAGCCAAGTTCTAGATGTCTCCTTCTTACAGGCAACACCGACCTCCACCATAGGTGGACAGGAGGATAAAACCATATATGTGTCCCCTAAAAGAATTGGAGAATTTCTCCAAATAGGCTATTTTGGCCTAGATTGTTCACTTCTCCTGCCTTCTCCAAACTCTTCACCCTTTTGTGAATAGTCCTGATAGTGATTTTCCACTTCCTTTATCACTTTCACTATGTGGAATTTTATATATGGAATTATGGTTTTGTGAATGATTTTTTTTAATTGATAGTATAGGTTTTATAATTTCTATTTAGTAGTGGGGCACATTTGATTAATGTTTTCACCCTTTTTTATATCTCTAGTGCCTTCAGTGCTTGCTTACCTTATATTGGCACGGTGTGCTGTTAGAACAGTTCTATGAAAATATGACACAATGTATAGTCATGGTTAATTATACTAATGTGAAGTGAGAATTTACATAGTTAATTTTCCTTAAGCCATGTATTAGCTGGTGTTGTATAGTAGTAGAGCTGGTTAATATGCTGCCATCTTGTGGGCATTCTGGTTATTGCACCATCTATTTCTGTATTCCATCTCCTTGTGTGTGATGTACTTCCTTTCTTCTGCACTGTCTTGTGGCATCAAAATGGCTGCTTGTCTTATGGCCACGTGTTAATATGCCAGCATGGGGGGAAACATTACCATCTTTGACCTGCAA
Source organism: Nanorana parkeri (assembly GCF_000935625.1). Lineage (NCBI taxonomy): Eukaryota > Metazoa > Chordata > Amphibia > Anura > Dicroglossidae > Nanorana > Nanorana parkeri. The sequence goes on along the minus strand of NW_017309875.1, from coordinate 30,039 downwards.
ATACAGTCTTTCTAATCATCTGCTGCATCCTGTTGTCAGCTGTAACCTGCTGCATTCAATAAAGATCTTCATGGATGAAAAAGGTATTTGGTATCTGTCAGATCTATGGGACAGAACTTCACACTGAATGTCAGTTTTTGCACACTTTTAAGGATCAACAAGCTGATTTAAGAGACTTTATAGATCACATATCTGCAGCTTATGAACGTTACCAGCGGCTGTCTGCAAAAATACACAGCTTGCTTAAAGGACTCTTTAGCAGAACTAACCAAGACTGATATACTAACTCAACAAAGGGATCTCTAAAGTAGCTAAAGGAGGCATTGCTCAACTGCAGGTAACCAGATGTCACAGATCCACATCAACCAAGCTCACTGCACATTTGTAAGGGCACAATGGTGGCCGTGCATGTGCAAAGGCCCAATCTCGGGAAGCACGCCATAGTGCGCATGCGCGAAAGTGACTATATAAGGATGTGCCTACCTGCTTCACTTTGCTGATGGTCTTGTCAGCTTCTGTTGCCTTGTGTCTGTGCTGCTGTTGATTTACCTATGACCTGCTTGGCTTGGATTGCCCTGGAATACTCTGATTGCTACCTGCCCCTGACCTCAGCCTGTTCTCTGGATTTTCTCTTGCCTGCTGATTTTGTGCTTAGTTGCCCGGCTGGATCTGACCTTTTTCTTCCTCGACTACGACTTCTGGCTCCCGAATCTGTTTCTACGCTGCCGCCCGGTTTGATCCTTGGCCTGCTGACCTCTCTTAAGAAAGCCTCCTGCACTGTGTCCTCTTCCAATCCGTGGCACTTGTGCTCCTTGTTAATCTGCGTCCTCCTGTTCCAAACTCCACGGGTCGCAGGACACGAGTGGCAAGAGACGCCTCCTCGTCTTCCGGTCTCATCCTCATGTACGTGATAACATTCTTCTAGATCCTCTCGCTCCAGAAGTTCAACATTAAGCAACAAGCTAAAAGAGGCTAGATACGTGCGATTTGTTTCAGAAATGATTAGGACGAATTTTTGGAAATTCATTCACTCGAATTTCCAAATAATTCGATTCCAATGCATACTATTTTTTTTCCTGAATGAAATGTTGTTGTTAAAGGACATTTCCACCTTTTGTAAGTGATTTTGAGTTTTTTGTGGTAATGTAGAGGTGCATGTGCGTGTACATGTGTGTGCATTCTCAGGAGTCACAGGGCTGTTTTTCATACTTTATTTTATAGATACTTTCACAGGCCAGAGTCCTAAAAATTCAAAATTCCCTCCACAAGATCTTCAATCCATCTCTCAGAGGGTCGGGTTGTTATCTCTAAACTGCAATCAGCTGATCCCCCCTCCCCTCTGAGAGAGAAGAGTTGAGTCATAGCTGAGTGTGTGTGAGGGAGATCTGTCACTGTGCTCTGTGTGATTAAGAATCTCCTGCACTTGTCCTGTTCTGTAGACTTCTCTCTGTGTCCGTGTGTCTATCTCTCTTGGATCTCTCCCCCTTATCCTGGGTCACATTTACTCTCTGCTTCCCCAAGTCCAGGTTCCTCCATGTGCCCCCTCCCCCCACCAGTCTTCTCTTTTACAGATATGACTGTTAGAACAGATAAAAAGACATTGGAGGGTAATTGATCAAAACGGGAGCTAACAGAATCTGGAGCAGTTGCCCATGGCAACCAATTAGCTTCTCTCTTCAGTTTGCTCAGGTAAGATTTGAAAAGGAGAGAGAGAGATGCTGATTGGAGCAGATTTGCATTGCCTGCTCCAGTTTCAATAGATCCGCCCACTGTGCTGTGTCACCGGGGATGTGCAGGGTCACCGGAGATTGTATGGTGTCACCAGAGATGTGCGGGGTCAACGGACATTGTTTGGAGTCACCGTAGAAGTGCGGTGTCACCGGGGATGTGCGAGGTCAATGGAAATTGTTTGGTGTCATTGGGGATTTGCGGGGTCACCAGAGATTGGTGTCACCGGGGATGTGTGGGGTCACCGAGGATGTGCGGGGTTACCGGAGATTGTTTGATGTCACTGGAAATTGTTTGGTGTCATCAGGAATGTGCGGGGTCACTGGAGAGTATTTGGTGTCACCGGAGATGTGCGGGGTCACGAGCAATGTGTGGGGTCACTGGAAATTGTTTGGTGTCACCGGGGATGTGCAGGGCCACCAGTAATTGGTGTGACTGGAGAAGTGCGTGGTCACCGGAGATTGTTTGATGTCACCGGAGATGTGCGGGGTCACCTTGGATGTTGCTAAAGAAATCCTTTATATTTTTTTCTGAGCGATTACTGGAGACAACATATAACGGATTTCTTTATCAATCACAAGAAACCTCCAACTGTAGTCAGATCTCCCGGTCACTCTGCACTGTCCAGGGGGGGAGGTACTACTGTGCACAAGAGAAGCAAAGCATTGTGGGGGAAAAGGAGTGACACCAAATAATCACCGGTGATCCCGTACATCCCTGATGACCCCAAACAATTTCCAGTGACCCCGCACATCTCCGGTGACCCTGCACTTCTCCAGGGAACACCCAATTATCCCCGGTATATAATATACTAAAAACACATCCTAATAAAATTTCCACAACACCCCGCACATCCTTGGCGACACCAAACAATTTCCAGTGACACCGCACATCCCCAGTGACCCCACACATCCCCGGTGACCCCACGCATCCCCAGTGACACCAAATAAGCTCTGGTGACCCCGCACATCTGTGGTGACACCAAACAATCTCCAGTGACCACGCACATCTGCGGTGACACCAAACAAATCCGGTGGCCCCGCACATCCCCGGTGACCCCTGTTATAGAAATTAATATACGCTTCCTGCGCATAGAAATCCGCTGCGCTAAAAAGCCCAGTTCTCTGCTCTCCCTGTATAATTCCTTCAATTTCGCTCGGCAGTCCCAATGAAATGCACACAGCTGTTGTCACGTTGGATCATTAGCCTCTGTCCCTCCTGAATGGAGTTCGATCCTTTTATTTATAGCACACAAAAGGAATCACAAACAGGAAGTGATGGCCCCAACAGCCAATCGCTTCCTCAATACATCAACATCAACACAGAGTCAGCCAGTGAGACATGTATATACAATAGAAAGGGGAGTGTATGCTCATGCATGTGAAGCACAGTTCATGTTTCACGTGCACATTTGTTAACAATGGAAAACCATGTGCAATGGGTTTCCCGCCAAAACACTTACACAAAGGATGCAGCATGCTAAATGTGAACGCTGCCCCAACCAGACCTGCGCACACAATCTCCCGTTACCACTGGGCATTGCTCGGTGAGCAATGCCCAATAAAAATTATACTACGATTCTCATGAATGCGAGCTTATCTGCAGGGACAACGCCAGATTATTTCCAGCGTGTTGATCAGGCGCACCAAAAAGATACGAACGCACGTTCCTTTCATAAAAGCAGATATGTATCTGAAATTATACTGCGTTCTCAAAACAAATGCCTCCACGTCAAGCTAATAAATCTGCACATTGCGCCGCAACGCACATCAATCTCCCCCGGCCAACAGACCAGCGCATAGCACATGGATTATTCGCCGGCGGAGACCCCCATGCACAGCGGTCGCATCTCCACATCCACAGGAAGATATCTACTCCAATAGTTTACCCCCCAGTGCTGATTAATCTCAGGCCACTTTCCAATAGAGCGTAACGCAGCAAACCTGACACTGAGAGACATAATGACTATTCACATATATAATATACTAAAAACACATCCTAATAAAATTTCCACAACACCCCGCACATCCCTTGTGACGCCAAACAATTTTCAGTGACCCTGCACATCCCTGGTGACACCAAATAAGCTCTGGTGACCCCGCACATCTGCAGTGACACCAATCTCCGGTGACCCCGCACATTCCTTATGACACCAAACAATCGCCGGTGACCCTGCACATCCTGGTGACGCCAAACAATTTCCAGTGACCCGCACATCACCGGTAACACCAAACAATCTCAGGTGACCCCGCACATCCCTGGTGACACGAAATAAGCTCCGGTGACACCAAACAATCTGTGGTGACCCGGCACATACCCGGTGACACTGCACATTCCTGATGACACCAAACAATCTCTGGTGACCCCGCACATCCCTGGCAACACCACACAATTTCCAGTGACCCCGCAATCCCCGGTGACCCCGCAATCCCCGGTGACCCAGCAAATCCCTGGTGACACCAAATGAGCTCCGGTGACCCCGCACATCTGCGGCGACACCAAACAATCTCCGGTGACCCCGCACATCCCCGGTGACGCCAAGCAATCTCTGGTGACCCCGTACATCCCCGATGACACCGCACAGTAGGGGGATCTATCGAAACTGGAGCAGGCAAAATCTGGAGCAGATTTGCACTGCAACCAATCGGCATCTCTCTCTCCTTTTCAAATCAACCCTGAGCAAACTGAAGATAGATGCTGATTATTATTATTACATAGAATTTGATAGTGCCAACAGTTTGCACAGCGCTTTACAATATAAGGAAGACATAACAATCACAATACAATTCAAGACACGATGGTAAGGAGGGCCCTGCCCATGAGGGCTTACAATCTAAAAGAGGAGGGGGAAATGATACATGAGGAGGTAGCTGTGTGGGGATGTCGCGAGGGAAGACCAGGGCCTCTGAAGAACTGGCACAGAAATAATCTATTGCCCCTGACTGATGCTGTTCGGGTTCCTGTCAAGAATGAATCATCTACTTCTACTCCATTAACTTCCAGCCAATGACCAATTACTAGATCTCAACCTCCTCCCACTGCTGAAGAAGGAGACAGTGAGGAAGATGAGGACTTCTTTTTGTATTGGGTGTGGTCCTCCAAACCCTTAAAGGAGAACTATGGGGTCAGTGTTTTTCCCCATAGTTCTCCTTAGGGCAACGGGAGGACACAAACTAGCATCCTCCCGTTACCCTAAGCTCAGTATACCGCCAGCTACAGCTCGCGGTATACTGAGAAGCCGGAGCGGATCCCGACTTAGATAGCGGGATCCGCCCAGCTGCGTGAGTGACAGCTGGCTCTGCCTATCTAGAGGCAGAGCCAGCTGTAGCCGCCCCCTCCCAACGTCCGTTCCGCCAGTCAGCGCTGGCAGATCGGAGCGGGGAGAGGGGAATCCAGCCCCACCCCTGTCACGGCAGAGAGCCGTGACAGGATGGAGAGGCGAGCGAACCCGGTATGTATTCGCTCACCTCCCGATCTACTGAGCCGACCTGTGACAGTCTCATTGTCACAGGAACAATGAGGTGAGTGAAAAGCACTCACCTCATAGTTCTCCTTTAAATGACTCGAGCCACTCTCACCTCTGATCCCAGTTCTAGTGATCTGAGGGTAGATGCTCCAGGGTTTGTAGCAGAAGTTTGTGAGATGCCTCGGAAGACAGTGTTCCACCTCCTGCAGTGGAAGATCCTTCTCTCCAAACCTCAGAGTCAGTGAATCGGAGATCGGAGTAAGTCGGAGAACCAGTAATACCACCAGATGAGGGTCTTTCTTGTATTTTAGAGTCAAGATACAAGCGACCAGATCAGATCACCTGATGACATCAGACAACGCTACCTCCATCTCCTAATGGACGTGTTCTTCATCGTAGAAGATAATCCCTGATATGTCTTCCAGCTGCAGACTGACATCTCTCTCTGTGTATGGGTGAGAGACCTCCGGCCTGTTGTCTCTAACAGTATACACAGATTTCTCTACCATTTGTATTGGGCCCCAATGTTGGCTAGCTGAAGATACTACCATACATTGGGTCTAAAGCTTGTGTGTAGTTTGATTATCGTTCAGTAAGCTTACTGGCAGAACAGCCTGCATTTATAGTTCATTACTGTTATACTTGTGTCTCATACACAGTCGAGGTGTCATACTGTATGGAGACAAATTTTATTCAAATGCATTGATATTCAGATTACAATATACAGTAAATATTTATTCAAAACCTCTCAAGGTGTGCTTTGTATTTATTATTGAGGTGCATCACAGGGGAAACACAGGGAGACCCTTTAGTTCTATTACTGTAGACCACCTTTTGGAGCCAGAGGTAGTGTTATCCTGCATTGGATATCACTGACCAGGAAAAGGGTGTCGCTACAAGAGCAAGATTATTTGTGACATCTCTGGAACAGACACCCACAGGACAGATGACCATTCTTTTTGACATGTTTTGGGGTTGGGGTCCAAATACATAATTAACTAAAAACTCACAATTAGTATGACCATACAATATATTTCTCGTATCCCTTCTAGCTGCAATACAGAGATATTACTGGCCTATCCTATACATTTGTGCTGTGTGACTAGGATGTATTGTTAGGGGTCAGCTTGATATTGCCACTAGCAAATATATCTGGGATGTCCGGATACCATTACTGAAGTGGATAGGTAGGGGAATCCTCCGCACACCTTGCAGCAGTCCAGGCCTCTACAGAAGATGGTGCTCGCAGTGACAGTCACGGATGGCACCGTGCAAGTACAATGTGGAAAGTGAAATCACCAGCACTCAGCGAAATAATCCAAAATGTCCATTTATTGGACACAAACGTCACAAAGACACAAGAGCCATTGTGTCTTTGTGTCCAAAAAATGGACATTTTGGATTATTTTGCTGAGTGCTGGTGATTTCATTTTCCACACCTATACCATTAATAGTATCAGCATCGGGGCTGATACAGGGTATTTTCAAGTACTTGTACTCGAAAATGTACTTGAAAATGGCCCAAAACTAAAGGCCAATACCGTCTGTTTTTAAACAAGAGCGGCTGCCTGAGGTCCCATGCTTGCTGGGGAACTCGGGCAGCCTGCTGGGGACCTTGCGGTAGCTGTCCACTATACAGAAGTTACTTTGCAAAAGGCAGACCGCTTTACAAGAAGAACTCAAAAGGACTGATAACTGGCTAATTGAAATGTGCAAGGAAAGAAATGCGCATACAAAAATCATGTGAAAACCATAGGTGAAAATGTGCACCTAGAAAAATATGCAAGATTTCACCAATAGATGTATAGTTTATTAAACATGTAAAGCAGTTAAAAATCTGAAAATTGGCAGAAACATTACAACATGCAACATAATTTCCATTTCACAATCCTATGCGCTGGTATCTACCATCACGCAACAATCCATCTTGAAAGTATAACAAAACGTTTTTGCTAAAATGTTTGCATGCTACAGTGATATTTGAACACTACTATAACATTTACAAACAAAATGTATACCTTTGACATGTATCAACTTTTTTGTGTAGTAAGCCACTGTATAGTGGTACACACATTGTAGCATATTTTTTTCTGTCGTTGACGTGGTATGAACATGATTTTGGTAAATCAGGCCCCTTATGTCAATTTTCCAAAACTCTGCCAGCCAAACTTGACTTCACTTTAGGGATGCTCCGATACTATTTTTTCCATAACTCCGATACTTTTCCTCAAGTACTCGCCTATACCAATTACCAATACTTTTTTTAGTGTCATGTGACACTTTTTCTAAAACAATACAGACTAATGATTTTAAGACAGTGGTGAAGTGCCAGGGTCCAGTACCAGCTGCAAAGGCTGCACTCCTGGTAGTTCTGACACTGACTACAAGCTGTAGAGGGAATAGAAATATCAACAATACATTATACAGAAATGCAGAATACCACCAGCTATAGAGGACTACAAATCCCAGCAATACATTATACAGCAATCCAAAATAATATGAGCTACATGTGCTACTCTGGATGTCTCCAGTGGAGTGTGCTGTGCAGGGTCTCATGAGGGCTTTAAAAGGTCTCTGGAGGGCTGTGCGGGGTCTCTGGAGGGCTGTGCAGGGTCTCAGGTTATCTCCCGATGCACACACTCCCCACATGAGGCACTCCAGATAAAGGGGCACACACGAAAGAAGATTGGCATCACATATTTCATGCACCGGGCACCACATCAAGGAAACATATGGAGCTCATCACCAGGAGCAGATAATCACAGGACACAAGGGAGATGCCTGGGAAGGGTCTGCCAAATAAATCCACAATCCCCATTTCCTATAGTTTGTATTATATCATTCTGGGAATTCTGATTACATATTTTTATTATATAAAAATCTACATTCTGAAACCAATCTTGCATACATACCACGTACGTATAGAAGAAGTATTCAATGCCCAGTAGATGGAGACCAGCTGCAAATTTCACTCTCCCCATCATATTGCAATGTATAGAGTCAAGGATCCACTAATAAAATTTCCAACCATCGTAGTAAACTTATTTCTCTTTTCAGCTAAAGGCTATAATTACATGCCAGGGAGGTGTAATATGATATCCCCCCAGCAATCAATGTAAGCCCTATATAGTGCACCATGCATGGCAGGAGGAGAAGCTGTATGTGGGAAGGTGACACCTGATGCACATACCTTACCTTCTGCTGCCTCCTGGTCATGTCGGCGGGCTGCTGGGAATTGAATGGGTAGGCGATATAACTTATAACAAAGACATGCTCCTTCTCTCCCGTTCTGTGCAGGGTCTGAGGTGGCTGTACGTGGTCTCACCAGGGGTCCGGGTTGGTCTCACGGGTGGGTGGGTGCGGCGTGACTCCAGGAAGGAGGAGGAGATGTACGGCCGGCCCTGTAAACAGGAGCTGCAGTTCACAGGCTGTCTTGCTGAAGACCTCAGCAGCCTTCCTGTGAACCGTGGCGTCTGTTTACAGCGCCTGGTTCCATTTTAAAGCGCCAGTATTGTCGCTTAGTATCGGGGCATTTTCAGGAGTACGAGTATCAGTGCATCCCTAGTTATTAGGGATAAAAATTTGTAAATTAGGTGTACTATCATACAGACTGTAAGACTATAGATTTGATGATTAATCTTTATAGATTTTATTGTATGTATCCACTTACTGTATTTCATGTCCCCTACACTGATTGGTGGCTCTGCAATCTCTTCTCTTTTTCTGTCCTTTTCTTTATGCATTGACTTCATCTTGCTGTTCTTTCAAATCAAATGTTTCATACATCTATACTCTTATTGCTCTTGTTATTAACAGTCTTATTTGTTGACCCTCAACCCATTACCTATAGAATATTTACCATCTTTTTATGCCAAGCATATCCTGCAAGGTGATATTCACTCTTTATAGTAAACATAAACTGTAATCACCTAATGGTTTCAGTTGTAAGGTATATTGGCATTTCTGTACCTCGTACACATTACTTGTTCCTGGCTTTATTAAATCTTTATCACTGGCGGAACTACCAGGGTCACAGCGGTCGCAATTGCAACTGGGCCCTGGCGTTCCGCCACTTGGGGGGGCCCAGCAAGGAAGTAGAGCCCCCGCGATCGTGCCGCTCCTTCCCTGTCGCACAGCCACCCGCAGCATGTACGTGCGGCTGTGTGAAAGGGCTGGAGACGCGGTCACTGATCCCGGAGAATGAGCTGGTCCCGACTCTTAGGGGCGGAGCTAAGAGGGGCGTCTCTTAGCTCCGCCCCCTTGGCCGCCAAGACAAGGAAGAGGGCCATGGGCCTGCAGGAGAGGGAAGGTATGGATGCTGGTGGTATTCTGCATACCTTACTTTTATGATAATGTATTGCTGGGACTTGTAGTCCCGCATAGCTGGTGGTATTGTGCATTGCTGTATGAAGATTATACAGCAATGTAGAATAGCTCCAACTATGTAGGACTACAAGTCCCAGCAATGCATTATATTTTTAAGTAGGGATACACCAGTGTTAATACTGGGCATTTTCACAAGTATTCATACTCGTGAAAATGCCCCGATACTAAACGCAGATACCGGTGTTCTGTCGAGAACGCTGACCTAGTCGAATTTGCCGACCTCAGCATCTGCGCTTACACACAGACCAATATTATCAAGGAAACCAGGATTTATTCACAAAGTTTTTAGTTTAAATCGTTAATTGTGACCGATAATAATATTCTGTCCATCATTTACTGCCATGGACGGCATATCATTAACGGTCACAATTAACCATTACAAACAAATAAATGCCGGTTTCCTCGTTAATCCCGCCTGTACATAAACACAGATACTGGGTCAGCGTTCTCGACAGAACACCGGCACTAAAATTTTAAACAAGCAGCTGCCTGAGGTGCCACGCTTGCGTTAACCATGCAGTGCCGGGGGGCGCCTTTCATGGTTTCTTGCACTGGGGCCCTGAAGGTTCTAGTTACGCCTCTGACCTTTATAATTCTAAATAAGGATTTACATGCTAAAAAAGTGCTTTTACTGCTTGTTCGGAATATGTACAATAATACTTGATCTGGGAACAGTGACTTAAAGCTGAACTCCAGACAGACATCTAAATATAAAGATAGAATACATATATGGAAGCTGTTTCTGTCAATCCTGTACTAAGAGTTACACAGTTTTGCCACACAGCTCAGCCCTATCTGACAAAGCAGAACACCTTGTTTTTCTCAGCTGTAGTTTATTCATACTTACCGGTCTTGTCTCTCCCCTAACCAGTGACTGGACAGTAAAAGGAGAAAGAGCAGACTTTTGTGCCCAAATGTCAATTTGCAATTGTAAAACTACATACATGTTAGTGAATGTAGAATTTCAATTTTGTTATTCAGAGTATTGAATGGTGAGAACCAAAAGCAAGACTACACATATATAGTGACGTGTCTGTAGAATGTTGCTCAATTTATTACAGATTCTTGAGTATACTTGCGGCGTAATGAAGCGGTAAGTGTTGGATATAAAGACATAATGGATAGACGGGAATGTAAGCTAGGGTAAATTCTCTTTAACACTGCTCGTCTGAACAGGATATAAACCCAAGGATCCAGTATCTGGTTCCATGTTGCAATACGAAGAAATATTAGAAGTAGTTTTTCTGTGTCTCTGGGAATTTCTCCATCTGTCAGGTCAACACTGTGCTGCTGAAGGACTGTTTGTGCTATGAAAATCTAAAACAAAATAAAAAACAATTTAATTTTGGTGATACTTTGCTCACCTCAAAAAGTCTCCAGAAACATGAACTATCAAAAGTTGCAATTTAAAATCTTACATAAACGGCACCTAGTTGCATCCAACTTGAAATGTTTTAACATTCTAATTGATTTCATTTGTTGTCCCTGTGACCAAGAAGAGGGATCAAATACACATACAGTAATACCTTGGTTTACAAGTAACTTGGTTTGAGAGCGTTTTGCAAGACAAGCAAACATTTCTGAAAAATTTTGCCTTGATATACAAGCAATGTCTTGTAATAAGAGCAAAATTTTGCAGAAAAGCGCCACCGAATGAGGCTGAAGCAGTGCGAGCGATGTGTCTGTTTAACGACAACACAATGTCACATCGGATAGATTCCTTGTTAAGGTTTCACGAAATGAAAAAGATTCCATTGAGTCAAGGGATAGCAGTGATTCCGTTAGTGATAGTGAAAGTCGTCCTACACAATAATCCTCCTCTCTCTTGTCTCCCTCACACCAGCCACGAAGGTACCGGTAATTGGTTTATTTTTCTTTATATTTTGTACAGTATTATATTACAGTACAGTATTGTAATCATTTTTATATGAATATTTTTGGGTTGTGGAACGAATCATCTGAATTTCCATTATTTCCTATGGGGAAATTCGCTTTGATATACAAGCGCTTTGGATTACAAGCATGCTTCCGGAACGAATTATGCTCTTAAACCAAGGTATTACTGTATTTGGTTATCTTGTCCTAAGCAATGAAATAAGATTTTTTTTTTAAAACGAAGCCTCAAGATGTCCTTGTATAAAAAAAAAAAAAAGAAATCTAACGGTGCATCTAAATGCTTTCCATCTTTTTGGTGGACTTTGAAAAACGTACTTCTCGTTAGAACATACAGAGCTCCTATTGGGAAAAAATGATAAAAAATGGGAACCAACTTCTGCTAGTTAGTGACAGATGACAGTATATACAGTGATGTTAGTAGTTGTATAAGTGGTAAGACATAATTAGGCACTTTATATTCTGTGACATCAGTCAATATTACAGTAGGTGGAAGATTCTGAACATTTCTATTTATTATTATTATTATACAGAAATTATATAGCGCCAACCGTTTGCGTAGCACTTTACAAAATGGGGGAGATAGTACAGTTACAATACAATTTCACTACAATAGGCAGTGGCGGAACTACCGCCGGTGCGGGTGCACCGGGGCCTCAGCCCGGGGGGCCCAGCCAGGTCCACCGTCAGGGGGTAGGGCCGATACTGATGTAAGGGGCCCAGGCACCTTACATGGGTATCGGCCGTACAAGTGACAGGCCAGGAAGTGGAGGCGGCCGGGCCCCCGCAGCGCCGGAGGAGGCTGGGGCCCGCACGCTCCAGATTCTCACCTGGGATGATCCGTGCGGGCCTCCGGTGTCCACAGGGGGTCTCCACTGTACATTAAATTTTTAAAGATGGCCGCCGCGAGTAGTATGATTTTCAATTCATATTGAATGAAAATCATTCTCTGGTGGTCCAGTGGAGAATCAGTATGATCTACAACTCTTGCTGAATCTGATCATAATGATCGCTCCCTCGTGGTTCCGCCGCTGACTATCAGTGAGAGATTAGTATGGTCTGCACCAGCCAGAGTGCAGCAGATCACACTGATCCTTCACTGGACACAGGGATGCAGCCCCCCTTCCTGCAAAACAGGTAAGCAGGAGAGGGGGACATTTTTTATATAACTATTTGAATTGTTAATGTGTGTGTGTTTTAATGAGTGTGTGGGATTTTTTTTTAATGAAGCTATGTTTGTGTTTTTTAATGAGCGTGTGGCTGTGTGTGTTTTTTAATGAGCGTATGGATTTGTGTGTGTTTTTTTTAATGAGCGTGTAGATGTGCGTGTTTTTTAATTTACCTACATCCAGGCTGCAGCACCTCTCCTTGGCGGCCAGTGGAGGGGAGGGGGCACAGGAGAGCGTCTTCACTCGCTGACCCACATACCAGGAAAGGACAGGGGAGGGGGCGGGTACAGCTGGCTCTGCCATGCCCGTATGGTCAGTCCGCCCCTGGTGGTGCATTGAACTCAACGGTACCGCAGCTGGGCCCCCTGCCCCCAGTGCGATCGCCGGCACCCAAACGTGTGACACATTAGTGCCCGCGTTCTGGTCCAGTACAATCTGCACAAAATAGTGCATGTAGCATTTTTGCAGATCGCACTGGACCGGAAAACGCAGGCACTAATGTGTTACGCATTCCGGTGCCGCGATCACACTGTAGGCGGGGGGCGAGGCTTCAGTACCATTGACCACCACGCCCCCTCCTGCCCCAAAACAAAGTGAGCCGCCGGGTTGCATTCCAGAGGCTGAACGCACTGGCACGCACTCCTTATGATGGGAATGGGCCCTTAGGTGGCTGCTGCGGCGTCGCTGGCTGCCCTCCAGTCTCCACCACATGCCGGTCGGGCGCGCTCTCTCCTCTGTCTTCAGAGGTAGAAGCCACGCCAGCAGCCAGAGGACCCGTCGCGCGGCTTCTCTCCTCTCTGACGGAGGGGGGTTGCGGTGCGCAGGCTGGGCGGAATTGCCGCCTGGTACAGGACAGATGCCTGGCCACGGGCCCCGTGCTGTCCCTCCTCCGTGTCACAGACTTTACTGCAGTTCATTGTACAAAGTTTTTACAATGAACCGCAGTAAAGTCTGTGACACGGAGCTGGGCAGAGCAGAGTCGGGAGCGCTGCTTCGCCTGCGGCCTGGTACCATTTGATCCACGGACCGGTACCGGGCCGCGGCCCGGGGGTTGGGGACCACTGGTCTACATGACTGATACAACCTCATATTATATACAGTCATGGCTAAAAATATTGGCACCCCTGCATTTCTGTCAGATAATGCACCAAAAATGTGAAATTGTAATTGCAAAATTTTTGCAATTACAAATGTTTACGCATTCTCATGGTTGATTATTTTGTTTGTATTGGTATGACACAAAAAGTTGAGCAAACAAAAGCCAAACCTGACACATTCCACTCAAAACTCCAAAATGGACTGGTCATAATTATTGGCACCCTCAATTAATATTTGACAGCACAGCCCTTGGAAAAAAATAACTGAGTTTCTTACTTTTTGTAAGGGGGGGGCGGCCTAATCGAAAGGTGGCAATTGTGCTCGAGCTAGACTTATTCTGATTTTAAAGATAAGCCTACCCGAGAGCATATGGATCTCTGGACAAAGGCCAAGAGGGAATGGGAAGTCCTGCTGATCCACTATGACCTTTATACCAAATCTTTATGGGAGCTGAAAAAGATTGGAAACACGTGTGGTAAATTACTAGCCAATTTAGTTAAACCACGACAATATCCTCTCCCGATTCATTGTCTACAGGCCCATCAGGGACATAAAGTCACTGTTCCTAAATGTATCAATGCCCTCCTACAAACATTCTACCAATCATTGTATTCCTCCCAGAACACGGCGGTGGATCACTCTAAATTTCCCTTTGATAACATCCCTCTCCCTACCCTTTTAGAGTCCCAATTGTCCTCACTTAACGCTGATATCTCAAAGTCCGAAGTTTTACACACTATTGCTTCTCTATCTAACGGTAAAGCACCGGGCCCCGATGGTTATACTGCTGAATTTTACAAGTTTTTGAAGGGTGTCTTATCCCCTACACTTCATAAAGTTTTCACCCATATGTGGAATACGGGTTCTTATATGACCACAGGGAAAGAAGCTTACATTAAAGTGCTCCTAAAACCACAGAAAGATCCCCAGTTACTGGGATCATATAGACCGATATCTTTGATCAAGATTGATTCTAAAATCATTTAAAAAATCTTAGTAAACAGATTAGCCTCTATTATGTCACATGTCCTTCATCCTACCGAAGTGTGGTTTACCAGAGAGGACACCTGTCTTTAACATACGAAAAGTATTGGCGGTATTAGAGCAAATACTCCTGTACACCTGATGAGGGCTGTGCTATCATCACCCTGGATGCCGAAATGGCTTTTATAATGTCAGATATGTTTGGATTTTTCTAATCCTTTCCAGAATGGGTTGTTTGGGGCCTTTTACACAACCTCTGCATGCCATGTACGGCAAGAGTTTTTTCGCCAGGTTTTTTTTGTCTTCCCCAATTTCTTTACATAGTTTCATAGTATTGGAGGTTGAATAAAGACACAAGTCCATCAAGTTCAACCTATTGCGTGCATGTATGTGATTCTGCACGTGTATGCGTGTGTACGAGTCCCTGTGTGATGTTGTTTTTAAGGTTACCTATACCCCTGTATGTTAGGTCTCTGAGGAAGTTGTCTAAATGCTTTTTGAATGAAGCAATACTCTCAGCGGATACCACTGCTTGTGGCAGCAAGTTCCAGACTTTAACGTCTCTAACTGAGAAGAAGCCCCTACGCCCCTTGGGAGTAAATCTTTTCTACATCAATTTTAGGTGGTGGCCTCTAGTCTTTGTTATGGAGTTTACTGTAAAAAATTTAATGCTGATTGAACATCTTGTACATCAACATTAAACAACTTGTACATCAAAATCATGTCCCCCCTTAATCTCCTCACTTCTAGCGTGAACATATTTATATTTATTACATTTGTCTCATAGCTTTGGTCTTCCATCCCCTTAATTAGTTTAGTTGCCCTTCTCTGGACTCTTTCCAGCTCCAGGACATCCTTTCTGTGGATTGGTGACCAAAACTGGACCGCATACTCCAGATGAGGCCGAACTAGTGATCTATAAAGTGGCAAAATGATAGCTTTGTCTCTACAGTACATCCCCTTTTTAATACAAGACAGTACTCTGCTTGCTTTGTTTGCCACAGCCTGGCATTGCAAGCTATTGTTCAATCTGTGCTCTACTAAGACCCCCAAATATTTTTACATTTCTAACTTCCCTAGTGGAGTTCCCATTAATATGTATTCCTCTTGCCTATTTGTAACCCTAAAGTGCATTTATTAACATTAAACCTCATCTGCCATATAGTTGCCCACTCCCCTACTTTATCCAGGTCCTCCTGTGGTGTTATAATGTCTACGCTCGATTCTATTACCCCCTCAATTTTAGTATCAGCAAACACGGAAACATGGCTATTCACGTTCTCCCCGATATCGTTAATAGGTTGAATAATATGGGGCCTAGCGAAGAACCCTGGGGCACGCCACTCATGACCCTAGGCCAGGGGTAGGCAACCTTGGCTCTCCAGCTGTGCTGAAACTACAAATCCCATCATGCCTCTGCCTTTGGGAGTCATGCCTGTGGCTTGCAATGCCTTATAGGATTTGTAATTTCAGCACAGCTGGAGAGCCAAGGTTGCCTACCCCTGCCCTAGAATAATCTGAAAAAGAGCCATTTATCGATACTCTCTGGACACGTTCCTGTAGCCAGTTCTCTATTCATGTACACAACATACTATCTGCTCTTTTCTTACCTTTTACTGTTTATATATTGGTATAATGTTTTGGGGTTCCTCTTACTATGCCCATAGACCTCAGCTTGTGTACTAAGCGTTTGTGGTACTGTGTCAAACGCTTTCGAAAAATCCAGATATACCACATCCACCGCCCTCCCTCCATCCAGATCTCTACTCACCTATTCGTAGAATGTTAGTAGGTTGATCTGACAAGAACGGTCCTTCCTAAATCCATGCTGATTGTCATTTATTATACCATTTTCATGAACAAACTCTAACAGTTTGCATACTATTGATGTTAGACTGACTGGTCTGTAGTTCCCAGGTTGGCATCTTGACCCTTTTTTGAATATCGGTATTACCATAGCTTTCCACCAGCCACTTAGTACTCTGCCCGTCATTAAGGAGTCCTTGAAAATGAGGAATAATGGCCTCGCTTTAACCTGGCTGAGTTCTTTAAGTACCTTCGGGTTCAGGTTATCTGGTCCTAATGCTTTATTTGCATTACCGTAAGTTTTTCAAGTCTATGTTGAACCCTGGCTACTGTCAGCCACTGTGATATATTTTGTAATGAGCTACTTGCATTCTTATCTACATTACTGTAAACCCGTCTTTTTCCAGAGTGTACACTGAGGAGAAAAAAGAATTCAACACCTCGGCCCTCTCCCTGTGGTTTGTGATTAACCTACAGTTCTCATCTTTTATTGGGCCTATCTGTAAGCACTCAATATATCCCAAACAGTTCAAATCCAAATTTTTTACGCCACTTAGCTCCCAGGCAGTTTATATATTGGTAGACTTTTTTTGGGTTCCTCTTACTGACTGTGGCGATATGCTTTTCTCACTCGGATTTTAGCTGCCCGAATTTCATGTTTACATCTTTTATTGCATTCCTTGTAGTTCCGGAATGCCAATGCCATCCCTTCGATCTTATATTTTTTAAATGCCCTGCTCTTGTCTTTGATGTGTTGTTTTACTGTTTTATTTAGCCATGCAGGTTTAGTTATTGATCTTTTATTTTTGTTCCCCAATGGTATGCACTTGGTAATAGCTTTATGTAATGTATTCTTAAAACAATCCCACTTTTCGTCAGTGCTCAGTGTTAGAAATAAGTTGTCCCATTTGGTGACACATACAAGCTGGTGCAGCTTTTCAAAGTTTTCCTTTCTGAAGTTTAGTGTTCTTGTCCGACCGACACACTTCTCTTTTCTGTACCCAATATTAAAAGTAATCACATTGTGATCACTATTACACAATGTGTCCCTAATTGCAATGTCTGCAACTAAGTCCGCATTATTGGAAATAATTCAATCTAGTATTACATTTTTCCTAGTTGGAACCTCAACCATCTGATCCATGAAATTGTCCTGCAACAGGTTCAGAAAACGGCCCGCTTTTATCGAATGAGAGGTTCCATTAGACCAATCGATGTCCGGATAATTAAAGTCACCCATTACAACAACATCACCCTGCTTCCAAGCTATTTCTATTTGGGAATGTAGGTGAGCCTCTTCCCCTATATTCGGGGGTTAATATCACATGACCCACAATTCGTTTACGACTAGCATCAGTCTTATCTAGTTCTAGCCACAAGGACTCTACATCATCGCGACTCTCTGTCATGATGTCATCCCATATGTGCACAGTTAGAATATTTTTAACATACATGCATACCCCCCCTTCTCCCAACTTTGTCCCTCCTGAACAGGTTGTACCCTTCTATATTGATAACCCAGTCATGTGTGCTGTCTAGCCAAGATTAGCATAACGTCGAGCTCCTCTAATTTGTTTGCTTGACTTCTAGCATTGGTGTACATACATTTAAGTTTAATGCTAGTATGGGTTAAAGTTTTACTTATTTCTGGCACCCCACTACTTTGTTCTCAAGTTTCCAGGCAGAAAGAACAGTAAAAGTGTCAGGCAGGGCACTGGGCAAAGCTCTAGGGACAAAATTGAAGTGAAATAGTTTGATAAATAAATGTAATCATTGCAGATTACATTGTATTGTGTGTATTCTGTGTACATTGCATCTTTTCACTTTTGAATTTCCCGCCGGCTTCGCCCCCGCTGAGGCCGAAAATGAAAGTAAAAGTCAGATGCCGGCATCAGCCGGCTGTGTACAGCAAAGGACACCGCGGGCTCGTAGGGACAAGGTAAGTGACACTTTTGTGCAATCCCGAGTGTGGCTCGGGGTTACCGCTCTTGGTACTGAAAATTACCCCGAGCCACACTTGGGAATACCGCCAAGGACGATGCAGCCGTAGTTACCGGCTCTACAGCCATCTCGGCTGTAGAGGCGGTAACCGACTGAGAAGTCAGCCCAGTTCTCCAGGAACCCAAATCCCTCTTTCCGACACCAGCTCTGGAGCCACTTGTTAAGTTACCTCAACCCTTGCTGTCTCTCTGGAGTTACACCAGGGCACACGTCAGAGATTTTCCCTATCTCCTTTACTGTTTAATTTAGCCATTGAGCCCCTGTCTACAGTAGATGGTTATTATTAGACATGTAAGCTGCTGAAAAATTTGGTTTGGTTCGGTTATTTTGTTATTTTGGGATTCGGGATTCAGATCCGAAATTCAATTCAGTTCAGGTTTCAGATTCAGACGAAATCCAAATTTTCACTAGTTTTGGATGAGTTTATAAATATTCGTTGTGAATTACACAGAAAACCATATACAGATATTAATACTAAAGCTGAATCTCCTAGACCTGAATGGCATTCAGGATCAATCGGAATTTCCCCATGCAATTCGGATTCTTCTAGGAGCCTCAGCTTTAGTATTATATGTATATACTGTATATGGCTCCCATGTTGCCAAACGAAAATTCGTGTTCAGACCCATTCGGATGCATTAAACCGAAAAACACAGCTGATTGGCCAGAAAAGTCACATGTCCGATTCAATTTAGTTTTTGAATGAAATTCGGACAGGATCCGAAATTCGGAAAACGGAAATTCTGATTCGGACACATTCGGATGCATTGGGATCTGAAAATTCATCCAAATTTTGATTCAGAACTAAACGAATCGAAGATGTCTAGTTATTATTTAAAGCTGAATTGCATGATATTATGGTGGGAAGGGAGAAACTTCGTGCAGCCCTTTTTGGAGACGACCTGTTAATATTCACCTCTCGTATACATGAAGATTTACCACGGAAAGTTAAAAGGACAGCATGCCAGGATACAGCGCTACACTTGAGGGGTTAAATTGGAGATATGTTGAGTTTCCTTGTACGGTTTGAGCAGCTTCAAAAGCGTATGGACCGGGGTGTCCAACCGAAGAGTAAGTTAAACAGGGAAGGGAAGGGAGAAGCGCTGCAAGCCGAGTAGGGAACAGGGCGATTTTTTGCTGAACCTTGTAAGGGGGGGGAGAGGGGGGGCTGGAAAACTGGGACCTAATATAAGTTCCCAAACTTCCGTGGTCACTCAGGACACTCAGTGATCACGACACAGACCATGACCATGCCGTTGCCCTCCCACCCGGACGGAGCCCACATGCTCAAAAAACGTCCGTACCCGCTGGGCACACCACACTAGAACCAGTCCTTGGCTCAGAGTTCGAAACACCCTCAGTCACAGAAACTGAACATTTTTTAGAGATTGGCCACTTGCGCCCACAAAAAAGAAAAAAACCCGAAGAGGAATCAGGGGAGGAACACGAACACATGGTTATCACAAAAAAAGAAAGATCACATCAGCACAACCCTCAGTTAGAATCTTCAACCTTTCAGACCATACCCTAACCACACACGAAACCACATTACTCAACAAAGGCTTGAACTTTGCACCTGACATCCAACCCAATTCCTTTTCCCTGTTCAAAGACCTGAACAAATTCATTCGCACCTTGACCCTCAAAAGACACTACGCCAACATTCCATCAGTAGACACTGCAGACGAGTCATACAACCCCTCCACTTCTGTTGACACGCCCGAAGACTCGATTACTGATTTGGACACCCTAGCTATCTTAGAAGATTTAGCCGACCCCTCCCACCCACCCAATTTTGAGGTAGCAGATTGGCA
>NW_017309875.1:7762-7999 GCF_000935625.1 Nanorana parkeri | reverse complement strand
ACAGAATAGGAGTATACCAGTGCAAGAAAAAATTATGCTTGACCTGCCAATTCATAACGCATGGTCAAAAAACTTTCAAGGATAGCACAGACCACATTTACCCCATCAACCAATTCACCACATGTGGGCACGACCACGTGATATATGGACTGAGATGCTCCTGCAATCTCCTTTACATAGGACGCACAATACGCCAGCTTCGCAAACGGATTGGAGAACATAGAAGGTTCATAGAGA
>NW_017309875.1:0-779 GCF_000935625.1 Nanorana parkeri | reverse complement strand
TTCCCTACTCGGCTTGCAGCGCTTCTCCCTTCCCTTCTCTGAAGATTTACCACTACTACTTTCAATTCTTGCACAGATTGGCTCCCATTCAGGTCATAAGGTAAATGTAGATAAAAGCGAAATTCTTTCGCTGTTCGTTTCAGTCTCTTCTGCACCATCATTTTGGTTTACAAATTGCTACAGCTCACATTACCTAATGGGGAAGTCACCTTCCTCTCTGTCAGAATGTTTATACTGCTCTGATATACAGTTCTCTATTTATGGAAACAAGCAAGGATCTGTAATTAAGGAGATTCCCACTTATTTCCACAAATCAAAATTAACACGAGTTCTTTTATTTGCGCTGACTTGAAGACAAGAGGAATACAAAATATATATTAATTAAAAATCAGTGCAGAATAACAATAAAAATATAATTGGTGACAAACAAAGAATATGGATCAGATAATATCAATCAATTTGATATTCCAGGTAATGCGTAAAATGTAACCACAGGATATTATTCAAAATATAAATGTAACCACATAAAATGACTTTTTAAATGCAATGGGTATCTTATCAGTATCTCACAGAATAAGAAAACAAAAGGTTCAGAATTGACATGTGACTTCTCCCAGCAACAGATTTTCACAAACTCAAACTTTTAACAGCGCATGGGCAAGATTTGTCCCATCATGCACAGGGTTGGCAATGAGCCAAGACTATATTCAAAGTAGAGATACATTTCCACCAATTTAATTAAATATATATCAGACTAGACCATGGAATAGAAACTGAAA
>NW_017309874.1:38690-41308 GCF_000935625.1 Nanorana parkeri | reverse complement strand
ATTTCTCTCATTTATAATGAAGAAGTTTAAGTATAATGAGATATTTTTATGGATGATGATGATGAGGGTGATATTGAGGATGATGAGGATGATGATGAGGGTGATATTGAGGGTGATGAGGATGATGATGAGGGTGATATTGAGGATGATGATGAGAGTGATGATGATGAGGGTGGTGATGATGAGGGTGATATTGAGGATGATGAGGATGGTGATGAGGATGATGATGAGACTGATGAGGGTGATGAGGATGATGATGAGAGTGATGATGATGAGGATGATGATGGGGCGCTGTGTCTCTGGAGGGGGGATACATTGTATCACTCGGAGATTGAGAAGCTTCCTCCAGCCGTCCGCATTGTATGACAATCCCGGAGACGTGTGATGGAGGAACGATGAGCTCAGTAGTCCGCCTGATGATCATGTTCGGGGTGCTGCGTGTTTATAATCCGTCACTTCTCTCCTCCGGAACTTTTATTTTCTGTTACCAACATTTCTCTACAGACTTCTGTCCGGGTATGTGAGGTGCCGAGGGGTGGCGAGGTGTGAGATGATGAGGGGTGAGGTGGTGGCGAGGGGTGAGATGATGAGGGTTTTCTGAAGGCTGTTGGGGGATGGGTTGGGAGAAGAGCTGACACTCTTTCTGGGGGTGACACTCATCGTCCTCCTCGTGGTGTCGCCTGGGATACTTCATCCGCAGTCTGTGATTGGCAGTGATGGTTTGTAGTCCCGGCACTGCGCAGGCTGCCGGTGTTCCCGGTGATGGATATTCAGCTTTGCTCACGTTTCCTGTGTGTGTGTCCCTTTAAGAGAAGTGTAGACAGCGGCAGAGTTCAGGACCCAGTCAGGCCGCTCCGTCTTTGTGTGAATAATTATCTCCGTTCAGAGCGATGAATGGAAATCGGCGTGTTGTGTGCGGTGACGGCGAGGGGTTAATGGACGCCGTGGACGGTGGCGCCCCCTGCTGCCCGTTGCCCCCTTTTTTCTCCTCCAAACCGCCATTTATCTCCTGTGATGAAGTGACAACGCGGTGACGGGGCCCCGGATTGGAGGGCGGCATTTTCCGGATAATTTAACATCCTGTCAGCCTAATATTATCCCCGATGTGCCGACATCTCCGCTCGCCGCTAATAGCCGGCTGCGTCCGGTGTCAGGTCTGAGCGAAGGGTTAATGGGTGTCACATGTCAGGAGAGGTCTGAGAAGTGATGGTGGGGACGCCGGTGAGAGCGGCAATGGCGAGATCCCCCCCTCCCCCCAAAGCTCCGCGGCATTAATTAGAGCCGGAGCTCCCCCTTGGTACACGCCGCGCAGACAATGATCTGCATCTCCTGTGTATGGTGTGCGGATCCTCCCGGAAGACGATTAGCGGGATGAAGGTTGTTCATTGTAGAGAATAATAAAGTTATTAGAGATGTCGACGGCGGGGGAGGTGCATTGTCTGCCGCCTGATAAGGGGATTAGTGGAGGAGTCACATGACCCATCGGCCGCGCGTCTCCATTTATCTGTCCGATAATTCTGCATGGAGGGGATACGGCTGAAGGAAATTGTGTCATCAAACGGAAGCGATGATGTCAGAGCGCCGCGATCGCATCCCCCAATGTAATGTCATCAGGCTGATCACATGACTAAGGATTCCCAGAGCACTGCTGGATAGCCAAAAAGATGGCACAGCAGACTAGACATGTGCGATTCGGTTCGTTCCGAAATTCGTTTCGTCCCTGCGGCGGGCTCGGGGTTAATACTTCCCATCACCCGCTTGTCTCTCCTCCCCGAGTGTGAGACGCCGAACATCATCCCCCCCACCGGAGCCGGATTACCGGAACCTTCCGCTGAATGTGACCCAAAGACACGCACATAGCGTATACATATATATAGCCGGACACGCACACGGCGTATACATATATATACCCGGACACGCACACGCCGTATACATATATATACCCGGACGCGGGTCTTTATTGGGGATCACTCCTCGCCGTCACGTCTCCTCTCGGGTATCTCCGGAACATTCTAGAAGAGAACAAAAATCAATATTCCCGGAAGAGTTCTGTCACCCGGCGTGTAATTGGCAACTAATCAATAGATATATTGGGGGCCTCGTGTCGGATCTCCTGTGTGAATGTATTGCTGTGCCCCCGAGATTGATCGGTGATGGTGACAGAAATGGGTGATGGTGGCCGGTGATAGTGACGGGTGATGGGTGACCGGTGATGGTGATTGGTGACCGTTGATGGTGGCCGGTGATGGGTGATGGTGGCCGGTGATGGTGACCGGTGATGGGTGATGGTGGCCGGTGATGGGTGATGGTGGCCGGTGATGGTGACCGGTGATGGGTGATGGTGGCCGCTGATGGGTGATGGTGGCCGCTGATGGGTGATGGTGACCGGTGATGGTGGCCGGGGATGGGTGATGGTGATTGGTGATGGGTGATAGTGACTGGTGATGGTGGCCGGTGATGGATGATGGTGACCGATGATGGTGATGGGTGATAGTGACTGGTGATGGTGGCCGGTGATGGATGATGGTGACCGGTGATAGTGGCCGGTGATGGTGATTGGTGATCGGTCGTGTCGTTGGTTTCTCTGGGCAACTCTTTTACTCCACAGAGAAGATCAT
>NW_017309874.1:38421-38675 GCF_000935625.1 Nanorana parkeri | reverse complement strand
ATCCTCCTGGCCCTGGATTTCGGGCCCCCGGGGGCCGTCTGACAATGTTCTCTGTTTCCTTACAGCTGGGGCGACGTACATATTTGGGAAGAGCGGGGGGCTTATCCTGTACACGTGGCCCCATAACGACAGGCCCAGCACCCGCACGGACCGGCTGGCGGTGGGATTCAGCACGACGGTGAAGGACGGGATCCTCGCTCGCATTAACAGCGCCGCCGGCCTGATGGATTTCCTGCAGCTTCACATGATAAGTG
>NW_017309874.1:36611-38359 GCF_000935625.1 Nanorana parkeri | reverse complement strand
ACCTGTCTGGGGGGATTTCCTGTCTTGTCACCTGGACTTGCACCCCAGCACACGGTGTTATGTGATGGCGGGCTGATAGACACGCGTGTTGGCACGATGCGCTGGGAAGCCTTAGGAACACGTGTCATTGCATGCACACAGTGCTAACGTGTAACGGTATTCCCCGCCGTGTGAATGAGTCCCTCAGGCGGGTGCTGCAGAAGTGCGCATGTTGGGGTGTTGCTATCGTTCATTCTCAATGGCACCTCAGCAACACCCCTGTATTTTGGTGCAGCGCGTGACACATGGTAAGGAAGAGGAACCTTTTTTGTAGCACGTCGGGTGCTGATTCCAATGTTGGGGCGTGACAACATGTGGAGAAACGCAGGAAGTAAAGCATGTGAGCGCAGCCTGAGACATGTAACATACAGGAAGGTGAAGCGGCTCTTCCCAGTGCCGGTGGCGGGAACACGTCAGAGATATGTGCTGTGCTCTTCATGTCTGCCCCGTGTGAGTGTTAATTGATAAGCCTGTCAGGCGTGTTGGGTGTGGGGGACATGTACGGGGACACATGTGGGGGACATGTACGGGGACACATGTGGGGGACATGTACGGGGACACGTGTGGGGGACATGTATGCGGGACACATGTGGGGGACATGTACGGGGACACATGTGGGGGGCATGTACGGGGACACGTGTGGGGGACATGTATGCGGGACACATGTGGGGGACATGTACGGGGACACATGTGGGGGACATGTACGGGGGCACATGTGGGGGACATGTACGCGGGACACGTGTGACAGACCTGCCAGCAGAACAGATGTTGTGTTGTACCCGCCAGCCGGCGCCGGCCTCCCCCTGAGGAAGATTAATGGCTCCTTGTCGGCGTTCTGCGCTCGCCTCGTCCATGACATGACTTCTTCATGCGTGACACGAGTCCGCTGACAGCTGTGAACACGTAACCTGCTCCTCTGCAGACTATTAAAGGGGGACTCCCCTCCAATCCCTCATTACAGAGAGAGGCACAAGTGGAGGTTTTCATGGTGTTACTCACTCTAAACACCCTCCAGATGTGCTCAGGCAGAACAATGACCCTGAACCCCCTCTTCATGCTGTGGGGAGCCCCAATGTTCAGGATCCGTGTATTGTGCCGATACCGGAACTCTCCGTGGCTCACACCGCAGCGTTCAGACCGCAGCGTTCAGTTCCAGAGCATGTAAAAAAAAACTGCAGCAAGCCCTATTTTACCGCCTCTGGAACGCATGCAAACGCATATTTTAAACGTAAATCTTTTTTTTAAATCAAAAAACGGCCCCGAACGCATCCAAAACGCGGCACAACCCCCGACACTGCGTGTGCAGAAACTGGCGCAGATCTGCTCTGCATTCGGTGTGAAGAAGCCCTAAGGGAAGTGGATGATGATTTGCTACATTGTCTCATATAGAAGCGGGGCCCCCCCGTGCTTCGGGCCCCATTGCGGGATCGTGGATGCGTGCCGGCCGCTCTGCGTTGGTCACTCCGGCCCGCGGTGTAATCGCTGTATTGTGCAGCTCGTCGTATTCCATGGCGGGGGATTTGGGGGAGGATTCTGCAGCCGGTTGATGAATAATTAACACTCTTCGGTATTTATAGATCGCAGTCGTTTATGTTTATGTGCGGTAACGATTCCGCCGATCCGGCTCCGCGACGGTTAACCCATTGTGTGCCATATGCTCCCTTTAACCTTTTGATGTTTCTGTCGGCAGATTCGCTGATGCTTGGCGT
>NW_017309874.1:27283-36521 GCF_000935625.1 Nanorana parkeri | reverse complement strand
GCCGACTACAACATTGAGCTGTCCCGTGAAGCTTTGACCCCTCCCCCCACCTCTGCCAATCTGTTCACCAACGACGCCGACGGCGTTCATGTCGGTTACAGGTGGACTGACCCTCAATCCCGGCAGAGGTGACCCCATGACCTCTATTTACAGTCAGGATCATGTATGAGTTTGGTGGAAGGGTTTCCATTGTGCCGCACACTCTCTCTCCATCTACGTGGGCGGAAGGTTGGCACCCCATTTATAATGAGCCCCGCCAAGTCCCATCCCTCGGGCCCCCGGTGTGGCAGCGGTGGGTTGGTGCGGCATACCGGATCGCCGAGGACAAGGTTCCTGTGCCGGCCTCTTGGCAGTGAATCGGTTACATTTCTTCGGATAGTCTGGGACGTGGAGCCGGCTGCCGGTAATCTCCACTTACTCCCCCGCCACCCCCGCTGAGCGGCTGAAAGGGTGTAATTTGTTGGAGCAGAACATGCCGGTCCTTAAACAGCGAGACGCCGACCAGCGCCGGCCCGGCCTGTTTGTGCCAGGCAATCAGCACAAGATTGTTTAACGGGACCGAGATGAGAGCTCATGGCGGTCAGTCCCGATACACGGCGGCCCCCGGATGTATGTGGCCCCTCCTTTCCATATAGCGATCACCAGGGCGCTACTTCATGACTTTGGATAATTCAGGAGCACATTGAAATGAATGGGCTGCCAACGCACCCTGATGTGCCCCAAATCGGATGTGCGCCATGTTTGGCTCCACACAACAACGCACTAGAGATGTGCTGCCTTAGTGCAAAATGACATGCGTCACCACAGTAGAGTCAATGCGTCCTGAAGACTAGAAATTTCCATAGCCAAGATGTGCTGAAAATCATAAAACGCGATAATCCGTGATTGTGGGGGAGTTCTCGCCGTGTGGATTGTGCGCCAATGATGACAGGCGCCATCGGAAGAGATCGGGTGTTTTTCTGGTTGCTATGGGTTATGGCTCCAGTTTTGGTGATGTCTATCTCTTGTAGGGGGGTGAGGGGCGCCTAAAACAATGAGTCACAGAACTGGATGGTTCAGATCCAATCTTTTATTGATGAAGACTGTAAAAATACCGCCGACGCGTTTCGGGGCTCATAAATAAGTTGTATGAGAGTTTCTGTACAATTGGTGTCTATGGAGCGTTCCGCTGTGCAGTCACATGCTCCTCTCTATGGCCCTGGCAGTCACATGCTCCTCTCTATGGTCCCGGCAGTCACATGCTCCTCTCTATGGCCCAGGCAGTCACATGCTCCTCTCTATGGCCCCGGCAGTCACATGCTCCTCTCTATGGCCCTGGCAGTCAGTTGCTCTCTCTCCATCCTCCGGTTCCTCCTCCGGGCCCCCCTCCTCCGGTTCCCCCCTCCTCCGGTGCCCCCTCCTCCGGTTCCCCCCTCCTCCGGTGCCCCCTCCTCCGGTTCCCCCCTCCTCCGGTGCCCCCTCCTCCGGTTCCCCCCTCCTCCGGTGCCCCCTCCTCCGGTTCCCCCCTCCTCCGGTGCCCCCTCCTCCGGTTCCCCCCTCCTCCGGTGCCCCCTCCTCCGGTTCCCCCCTCCTCCGGTGCCCCCTCCTCCGGTTCCCCCCTCCTCCGGTGCCCCCTCCTCCGGTTCCCCCCTCCTCCGGTGCCCCCTCCTCCGGTTCCCCCCTCCTCCGGTGCCCCCTCCTCCGGTTCCCCCCTCCTCCGGTGCCCCCTCCTCCGGTTCCCCCCTCCTCCGGTGCCCCCTCCTCCGGTTCCCCCCTCCTCCGGTGCCCCCTCCTCCGGTTCCCCCCTCCTCCGGTGCCCCCTCCTCCGGTTCCCCCCTCCTCCGGTGCCCCCTCCTCCGGTTCCCCCCTCCTCCGGTGCCCCCTCCTCCGGTTCCCCCCTCCTCCGGTGCCCCCTCCTCCGGTTCCCCCCTCCTCCGGTGCCCCCTCCTCCGGTTCCCCCCTCCTCCGGTGCCCCCTCCTCCGGTTCCCCCCTCCTCCGGTGCCCCCTCCTCCGGTTCCCCCCTCCTCCGGTGCCCCCTCCTCCGGTTCCCCCCTCCTCCGGTGCCCCCTCCTCCGGTTCCCCCCTCCTCCGGTGCCCCCTCCTCCGGTTCCCCCCTCCTCCGGTGCCCCCTCCTCCGGTTCCCCCCTCCTCCGGTGCCCCCTCCTCCGGTTCCCCCCTCCTCCGGTGCCCCCTCCTCCGGTTCCCCCCTCCTCCGGTGCCCCCTCCTCCGGTTCCCCCCTCCTCCGGTGCCCCCTCCTCCGGTTCCCCCCTCCTCCGGTGCCCCCTCCTCCGGTTCCCCCCTCCCCCCCGTCCGGTGATGGTAATTGAATTGAAGCCGTACATATGGCTGGGCCCCTTGGAAAGGTGTTTCCATTAAAGAGAGAGCTGGGCTTTGAATTGGAGTGTGTGGCTGGGTGACCCCGGGGGGTCACTCTGACTCCTCGGCCCTCCAGGATAATTGGCATCTAGACGGCGGCTCCAGCCCGGCTCTCAGACGTGGCCGGCATGCATCTATCAACTTCAAAGGCTCAAACGCACTTTCTAAGAGACGGGAATTGATTTTCGCAGAAGCTGGAGGAGGCCGGCTCTCCTGGGGGTCTTCCTGCTGCTCGCTTTGCAGACGAGGAGAGCGCGTTATATACAGCGGCTGTCACATGACGCCGCCATCCGCTCTGCCTGCAGAAATCCCACAGCTCACTTGTGCCAACTTAGACTATAAATGGAATGTAGCCGTGACCTGTGCCGTGACCGACTGCAAATGCCTGCCGGGCAAAGACATGAGGGGACTTCCTCTACTCTGAGGTATAGGATGGAGAGTCAACCTGTGCCGCCTTGTCTGGTATAAGGACTGAGAGCGGAGCTGTGCCGCATTGTCTGGTATAAGGAGTGAGAGCGGAGCTGTGCCGCCTTGTCTGGTATAAGGACTGAGAGCAGAACTGTGCCGCCTTGTCTGGTATAAGGACTGAGAGCGGAGCTGTGCCGCCTTGTCTGGTATAAGGACTGAGAGCGGAGCTGTGCCGCCTTGTCTGGTATAAGGACTGAGAGCGGAGCTGTGCCGCATTGTGTGGTATAAGGAGTGAGAGCGGAGCTGTGCCGCCTTGTGTGGTATAAGGAGTGAGAGCGGAGCTGTGCCGCATTGTGTGGTATGAGGAGTAAGGGCGGAGCTGTGCCGCATTGTGTGGTATAAGGACTGAGAGCGGAGCTGTGCCACCTTGTGTGGTATAAGGAGGGAGAGCGGAGCTGTGCCACCTTGTGTGGTATAAGGAGGGAGAGCGGAGCTGTGCCACCTTGTGTGGTATAAGGAGGGAGAGCGGAGCTGTGCCACCTTGTGTGGTATAAGGAGGGAGAGCGGAGCTGTGCCACCTTGTGTGGTATAAGGAGGGAGAGCGGAGCTGTGCCACCTTGTGTGGTATAAGGAGGGAGAGCGGAGCTGTGCCACCTTGTGTGGTATAAGGAGGGAGAGCGGAGCTGTGCCACCTTGTGTGGTATAAGGAGGGAGAGCGGAGCTGTGCCACCTTGTGTGGTATAAGGAGGGAGAGCGGAGCTGTGCCACCTTGTGTGGTATAAGGAGGGAGAGCGGAGCTGTGCCACCTTGTGTGGTATAAGGAGGGAGAGCGGAGCTGTGCCACCTTGTGTGGTATAAGGAGGGAGAGCGGAGCTGTGCCACCTTGTGTGGTATAAGGAGGGAGAGCGGAGCTGTGCCACCTTGTGTGGTATAAGGAGGGAGAGCGGAGCTGTGCCACCTTGTGTGGTATAAGGAGGGAGAGCGGAGCTGTGCCACCTTGTGTGGTATAAGGAGGGAGAGCGGAGCTGTGCCACCTTGTGTGGTATAAGGAGGGAGAGCGGAGCTGTGCCACCTTGTGTGGTATAAGGAGGGAGAGCGGAGCTGTGCCACCTTGTGTGGTATAAGGAGGGAGAGCGGAGCTGTGCCACCTTGTGTGGTATAAGGAGGGAGAGCGGAGCTGTGCCACCTTGTGTGGTATAAGGAGGGAGAGCGGAGCTGTGCCACCTTGTGTGGTATAAGGAGGGAGAGCGGAGCTGTGCCACCTTGTGTGGTATAAGGAGGGAGAGCGGAGCTGTGCCACCTTGTGTGGTATAAGGAGGGAGAGCGGAGCTGTGCCACCTTGTGTGGTATAAGGAGGGAGAGCGGAGCTGTGCCACCTTGTGTGGTATAAGGAGGGAGAGCGGAGCTGTGCCACCTTGTGTGGTATAAGGAGGGAGAGCGGAGCTGTGCCACCTTGTGTGGTATAAGGAGGGAGAGCGGAGCTGTGCCACCTTGTGTGGTATAAGGAGGGAGAGCGGAGCTGTGCCACCTTGTGTGGTATAAGGAGGGAGAGCGGAGCTGTGCCACCTTGTGTGGTATAAGGAGGGAGAGCGGAGCTGTGCCACCTTGTGTGGTATAAGGAGGGAGAGCGGAGCTGTGCCACCTTGTGTGGTATAAGGAGGGAGAGCGGAGCTGTGCCACCTTGTGTGGTATAAGGAGGGAGAGCGGAGCTGTGCCACCTTGTGTGGTATAAGGAGGGAGAGCGGAGCTGTGCCACCTTGTGTGGTATAAGGAGGGAGAGCGGAGCTGTGCCACCTTGTGTGGTATAAGGAGGGAGAGCGGAGCTGTGCCACCTTGTGTGGTATAAGGAGGGAGAGCGGAGCTGTGCCACCTTGTGTGGTATAAGGAGGGAGAGCGGAGCTGTGCCACCTTGTGTGGTATAAGGAGGGAGAGCGGAGCTGTGCCACCTTGTGTGGTATAAGGAGGGAGAGCGGAGCTGTGCCACCTTGTGTGGTATAAGGAGGGAGAGCGGAGCTGTGCCACCTTGTGTGGTATAAGGAGGGAGAGCGGAGCTGTGCCACCTTGTGTGGTATAAGGAGGGAGAGCGGAGCTGTGCCACCTTGTGTGGTATAAGGAGGGAGAGCGGAGCTGTGCCACCTTGTGTGGTATAAGGAGGGAGAGCGGAGCTGTGCCACCTTGTGTGGTATAAGGAGGGAGAGCGGAGCTGTGCCACCTTGTGTGGTATAAGGAGGGAGAGCGGAGCTGTGCCACCTTGTGTGGTATAAGGAGGGAGAGCGGAGCTGTGCCACCTTGTGTGGTATAAGGAGGGAGAGCGGAGCTGTGCCACCTTGTGTGGTATAAGGAGGGAGAGCGGAGCTGTGCCACCTTGTGTGGTATAAGGAGGGAGAGCGGAGCTGTGCCACCTTGTGTGGTATAAGGAGGGAGAGCGGAGCTGTGCCACCTTGTGTGGTATAAGGAGGGAGAGCGGAGCTGTGCCACCTTGTGTGGTATAAGGAGGGAGAGCGGAGCTGTGCCACCTTGTGTGGTATAAGGAGGGAGAGCGGAGCTGTGCCACCTTGTGTGGTATAAGGAGGGAGAGCGGAGCTGTGCCACCTTGTGTGGTATAAGGAGGGAGAGCGGAGCTGTGCCACCTTGTGTGGTATAAGGAGGGAGAGCGGAGCTGTGCCACCTTGTGTGGTATAAGGAGGGAGAGCGGAGCTGTGCCACCTTGTGTGGTATAAGGAGGGAGAGCGGAGCTGTGCCACCTTGTGTGGTATAAGGAGGGAGAGCGGAGCTGTGCCACCTTGTGTGGTATAAGGAGGGAGAGCGGAGCTGTGCCACCTTGTGTGGTATAAGGAGGGAGAGCGGAGCTGTGCCACCTTGTGTGGTATAAGGAGGGAGAGCGGAGCTGTGCCACCTTGTGTGGTATAAGGAGGGAGAGCGGAGCTGTGCCACCTTGTGTGGTATAAGGAGGGAGAGCGGAGCTGTGCCACCTTGTGTGGTATAAGGAGGGAGAGCGGAGCTGTGCCACCTTGTGTGGTATAAGGAGGGAGAGCGGAGCTGTGCCACCTTGTGTGGTATAAGGAGGGAGAGCGGAGCTGTGCCACCTTGTGTGGTATAAGGAGGGAGAGCGGAGCTGTGCCACCTTGTGTGGTATAAGGAGGGAGAGCGGAGCTGTGCCACCTTGTGTGGTATAAGGAGGGAGAGCGGAGCTGTGCCACCTTGTGTGGTATAAGGAGGGAGAGCGGAGCTGTGCCACCTTGTGTGGTATAAGGAGGGAGAGCGGAGCTGTGCCACCTTGTGTGGTATAAGGAGGGAGAGCGGAGCTGTGCCACCTTGTGTGGTATAAGGAGGGAGAGCGGAGCTGTGCCACCTTGTGTGGTATAAGGAGGGAGAGCGGAGCTGTGCCACCTTGTGTGGTATAAGGAGGGAGAGCGGAGCTGTGCCACCTTGTGTGGTATAAGGAGGGAGAGCGGAGCTGTGCCACCTTGTGTGGTATAAGGAGGGAGAGCGGAGCTGTGCCACCTTGTGTGGTATAAGGAGGGAGAGCGGAGCTGTGCCACCTTGTGTGGTATAAGGAGGGAGAGCGGAGCTGTGCCACCTTGTGTGGTATAAGGAGGGAGAGCGGAGCTGTGCCACCTTGTGTGGTATAAGGAGGGAGAGCGGAGCTGTGCCACCTTGTGTGGTATAAGGAGGGAGAGCGGAGCTGTGCCACCTTGTGTGGTATAAGGAGGGAGAGCGGAGCTGTGCCACCTTGTGTGGTATAAGGAGGGAGAGCGGAGCTGTGCCACCTTGTGTGGTATAAGGAGGGAGAGCGGAGCTGTGCCACCTTGTGTGGTATAAGGAGGGAGAGCGGAGCTGTGCCACCTTGTGTGGTATAAGGAGGGAGAGCGGAGCTGTGCCACCTTGTGTGGTATAAGGAGGGAGAGCGGAGCTGTGCCACCTTGTGTGGTATAAGGAGGGAGAGCGGAGCTGTGCCACCTTGTGTGGTATAAGGAGGGAGAGCGGAGCTGTGCCACCTTGTGTGGTATAAGGAGGGAGAGCGGAGCTGTGCCACCTTGTGTGGTATAAGGAGGGAGAGCGGAGCTGTGCCACCTTGTGTGGTATAAGGAGGGAGAGCGGAGCTGTGCCACCTTGTGTGGTATAAGGAGGGAGAGCGGAGCTGTGCCACCTTGTGTGGTATAAGGAGGGAGAGCGGAGCTGTGCCACCTTGTGTGGTATAAGGAGGGAGAGCGGAGCTGTGCCACCTTGTGTGGTATAAGGAGGGAGAGCGGAGCTGTGCCACCTTGTGTGGTATAAGGAGGGAGAGCGGAGCTGTGCCACCTTGTGTGGTATAAGGAGGGAGAGCGGAGCTGTGCCACCTTGTGTGGTATAAGGAGGGAGAGCGGAGCTGTGCCACCTTGTGTGGTATAAGGAGGGAGAGCGGAGCTGTGCCACCTTGTGTGGTATAAGGAGGGAGAGCGGAGCTGTGCCACCTTGTGTGGTATAAGGAGGGAGAGCGGAGCTGTGCCACCTTGTGTGGTATAAGGAGGGAGAGCGGAGCTGTGCCACCTTGTGTGGTATAAGGAGGGAGAGCGGAGCTGTGCCACCTTGTGTGGTATAAGGAGGGAGAGCGGAGCTGTGCCACCTTGTGTGGTATAAGGAGGGAGAGCGGAGCTGTGCCACCTTGTGTGGTATAAGGAGGGAGAGCGGAGCTGTGCCACCTTGTGTGGTATAAGGAGGGAGAGCGGAGCTGTGCCACCTTGTGTGGTATAAGGAGGGAGAGCGGAGCTGTGCCACCTTGTGTGGTATAAGGAGGGAGAGCGGAGCTGTGCCACCTTGTGTGGTATAAGGAGGGAGAGCGGAGCTGTGCCACCTTGTGTGGTATAAGGAGGGAGAGCGGAGCTGTGCCACCTTGTGTGGTATAAGGAGGGAGAGCGGAGCTGTGCCACCTTGTGTGGTATAAGGAGGGAGAGCGGAGCTGTGCCACCTTGTGTGGTATAAGGAGGGAGAGCGGAGCTGTGCCACCTTGTGTGGTATAAGGAGGGAGAGCGGAGCTGTGCCACCTTGTGTGGTATAAGGAGGGAGAGCGGAGCTGTGCCACCTTGTGTGGTATAAGGAGGGAGAGCGGAGCTGTGCCGCATTGTGTGGTATGAGGAGTGAGAGCGGAGCTGTGCCGCACTGTGCCGCGGTTCGGTGGAGCATTGGATGGATTATGGGATTACATTTGGGATGACTTCCTGTCACAATGATTGTGTATATTATGGAAATGATGAGTGACAATAGAAATGTGTTGCCGCGGTGATAACGTTTTATTAGCTTTAGTGATTGTAGCGCAGTGATTGTAGCGTGTAGCGCAGTGATTGTAGCGTGTAGCGCAGTGATTGTAGCGTGTAGCGCAGTGATTGTAGCGCAGTGATTGTAGCGTGTAGCGCAGTGATTGTAGCGCAGTGATTGTAGCGTGTGTGGCCATCGCATGGGATGGACGTCATGCTGTTCTGGGCTCTCCGGCATGATAGGTGATTCATGTGATCGGCGGCGCTGTCTGCGCCACATCCCGGATGTCTCCGGAGTCATATGGGAAGTGGCGCTGGATTGGTCCCCTGGCTGCAGTAACGGGAGCAGAGGAGGGAAGCGTAACATTTATACTCAGATTGTTACTACGCGAGATTGGTTGCCGGGCTCATCCTTCACTCATGTGTGGCAGCCGGCGTTACCACAGGGCGCCCCTCCTATCAGTCTCTCACACCGACCTTATATAACGCAGGTAGTTGTGGGCTAGTTGAGGCTCGTTAGGGCTACTGAGCTTCACACATCTCATTGTGCGTTCCACCTGCAAAGTATCAGCAACAGATCACATGACAATGTATACAGATATGACCAAGCGGACCCGCCGGGCGCTGCGGCAGTCCGAACATACACCGGCAGGGGCCGGAATCGCACTTTGTGTGACATCATTGCGTGTTTTGTATAGTGTGCGATACGACGACACCGCCATGGATCCGTGTAAAGAAGCAGATGCATTTAGAGGTCCATTGTGGTGCGTTGGCAGCCCAATCTTAGCCGCATGATAACACGACGCACAGCATTAGAACATGCCGGCAGGAAGACTCCGCAATGGTCTGCGGCCCGGCCAGGTTGGTATAATCTCCGGGACTGCAGCCATCTCTTACGCAGGGAACTCTCTGGATTCTGGGGAGGTCCTTCCATAGACAACCTCAACGGGGTCATAAGACGTGACGGGGTCATAAGACGTGACGGTGTCAGAAGACGTGACGGGGTCAGAAGACGTGACGGGGTCATAAGACGTGACGGGGTCATAAGACGTGACGGGGTCATAAGACGTGACGGGGTCATAAGACGTGTCTCTGTAAGAATCAGGTACAGAAAATCGTCCGCTCATCTGCAAGGCGTCCAGCGAGTTCTTTTCCTGTCGTGAGCTGACAACGCTGCCTCTACCACACTGAAATGCTAAGAAGTGTTGTCAGTCCTGCTCAGTTCTTCATTACTGGACT
>NW_017309874.1:22939-27238 GCF_000935625.1 Nanorana parkeri | reverse complement strand
CCCGCAGGAACAAGGCAAAGTGGGCGTGAAGTTTAACATCGGTATGATGGACATCTCTATCCGGGAGGAGAGCACCCCGGTGAATGATGGTAAATATCACGTGGTGAAATACACTCGCAATGGAGGCAACGCGACCCTACAAGTGGATAACTGGCCGGTGAACGAGTACTACCCTGGAGGTAAGCACACAACACCAGCGCAGTGCATTGCGGGAACATAGCAGGGGGGATGGGCTACCACAGGGACGGGGCGGGGCGAGGCAGCCGGCCTTAGATCCTGACATAAATCACTCGTCATTGATCCAGAAATCGGGTCCGGTAACTGCTCCCCGGCGATGGTGCTGGCACTGGTTCCGGAAGGCAATAAAGTTCACACTTGGACGGAGATCAGTGGTTCTAGAATTTGCTGACTGAACTTTATTCATACAATTGTAACGACGACGGTGTGATGGCAGCGCATGCTGAGCACGGGAGGAATGGGCTCCAAATCCAGGAAATCACCTCCCGGGGAACCATCTTCTCCTCATCACACGGCTGGGGGGCTTTCCACACTCTGGGGGGGGGCTTTCTTATGGTGGGGGTGCGTGGGGGTCCTCAGTCCGTCTCCTATGGTGGGGGTGCGTGGGGGTCCTCAGTCCGTCTCCTATGGTGGGGGTGCGTGGGGGTCCTCAGTCCGTCTCCTATGGTGGGGGTGCGTGGGGGTCCTCAGGAACGCACCGGTTACAGCATTTGTTTCTCATACACTCACTGCTCAGGAGGAAGGGCAGTATGCTGGGGGCCCAGGAGAGGGGCATTCATGTGGCAGGGTACAAGCCCTGCAGCATCTAACTGGCTGAGGAGGTTGGAAATGGGTCACAAGAGATACCTTAGGGACCATCAAAGCTTTATGAGCACGTTGGAAGTCCCATTGTAAAACCATGCTTATTACTAATGAGTTTGCCCCATCATTGGAGATCCCTGACTCCCGCCATTGGGGACCCCTGAACCCCGTCATTGGAGACCCCTGACTCCCGCCATTGGGGACCCCCGAACCCCGTCATTGGAGATCCCTGAACCCCATCATTGGAGACCCCTGACTCCCGCCATTGGAGACCCCTGACTCCCGCCATTGGAGATCCCTGAACCCCGTCACTGGAGACCCCTGAACCCATTGGAGGGGGTTGGAAGGAGGCTAGCCCCCAGGCTCCTCCAGCAGCCCCAGTGACGGTTCAGTCCGTCACAATCCCCTTATGTCCCTATACACCACATGACATGACCATGAGGCGTCGGAGGACAGACGCACCACAGCAATAGATTTGCGATATGAAAATCTCTCTCGTCATAGAAATCGCGTCTAATAAACCAACGTGTCTCCTGTGCCTCCTTCATCAAGGCCTCGGATTCTGTCTTTGATGAAACGGTGGATTCAAATGGATTGAGGAACTCGGGAGGAATCCGGCTTCTTAGTACGGAGAAGGTGTCACCGACTGCTGAAGCCGGACCTCTAGTAAGAAGCCTCGTTACTCCACCGTTCCCCAGTCCATTCAGGTCCCTGATGAAGGACGCAGGTTACAGCCCGCTAAGTACATTGGCTTACCAACATGAAAAAGAATGTCAGACGGCAAAACCATTGCTGTGGTTCTCCTGTTTTCCTACCCCCTCCGTGGTTTTACCCCCAGCACCTGTAAGGCCCCTTCCCTACCCCTCCGTGGTTTTACCCCCAGCACCTGTAAGGCCCCTTCCCTACCCCTCCGTGGTTTTACCCCCAGCACCTGTAAGGCCCCTTCCCTACCCCTCCGTGGTTTTACCCCCAGCACCTGTAAGGCCCCTTCCCTACCCCTCCGTGGTTTTACCCCCAGCACCTGTAAGGCCCCTTCCCTACCCCTCCGTGGTTTTACCCCCAGCACCTGTAAGGCCCCTTCCCTACCCCTCCGTGGTTTTACCCCCAGCACCTGTAAGGCCCCTTCCCTACCCCTCCGTGGTTTTACCCCCAGCACCTGTAAGGCCCCTTCCCTACCCCTCCGTGGTTTTACCCCCAGCACCTGTAAGGCCCCTTCCCTACCCCTCCGTGGTTTTACCCCCAGCACCTGTAAGGCCCCTTCCCTACCCCTCCGTGGTTTTACCCCCAGCACCTGTAAGGCCCCTTCCCTACCCCTCCGTGGTTTTACCCCCAGCACCTGTAAGGCCCCTTCCCTACCCCTCCGTGGTTTTACCCCCAGCACCTGTAAGGCCCCTTCCCTACCCCTCCGTGGTTTTACCCCCAGCACCTGTAAGGCCCCTTCCCTACCCCTCCGTGGTTTTACCCCCAGCACCTGTAAGGCCCCTTCCCTACCCCTCCGTGGTTTTACCCCCAGCACCTGTAAGGCCCCTTCCCTACCCCTCCGTGGTTTTACCCCCAGCACCTGTAAGGCCCCTTCCCTACCCCTCCGTGGTTTTACCCCCAGCACCTGTAAGGCCCCTTCCCTACCCCTCCGTGGTTTTACCCCCAGCACCTGTAAGGCCCCTTCCCTACCCCTCCGTGGTTTTACCCCCAGCACCTGTAAGGCCCCTTCCCTACCCCTCCGTGGTTTTACCCCCAGCACCTGTAAGGCCCCTTCCCTACCCCTCCGTGGTTTTACCCCCAGCACCTGTAAGGCCCCTTCCCTACCCCTCCGTGGTTTTACCCCCAGCACCTGTAAGGCCCCTTCCCTACCCCTCCGTGGTTTTACCCCCAGCACCTGTAAGGCCCCTTCCCTACCCCTCCGTGGTTTTACCCCCAGCACCTGTAAGGCCCCTTCCCTACCCCTCCGTGGTTTTACCCCCAGCACCTGTAAGGCCCCTTCCCTACCCCTCCGTGGTTTTACCCCCAGCACCTGTAAGGCCCCTTCCCTACCCCTCCGTGGTTTTACCCCCAGCACCTGTAAGGCCCCTTCCCTACCCCTCCGTGGTTTTACCCCCAGCACCTGTAAGGCCCCTTCCCTACCCCTCCGTGGTTTTACCCCCAGCACCTGTAAGGCCCCTTCCCTACCCCTCCGTGGTTTTACCCCCAGCACCTGTAAGGCCCCTTCCCTACCCCTCCGTGGTTTTACCCCCGGCACCTGTAAGGCCCCTTCCCTACCCTTCTATGATTTTACCCAAGGCACCTGTAAGGCTCCTTCCCTACCCCTCCAGGATTTTACCCAAGGCACCTGTAAGGCCCCTTGCCTACCCCTCCATGATTTAACCCAAGGCACATGTAAGGCCCCTTCCCTACCCCTCCATGATTTTACCCAAGGCACCTGTAAGGCCCCTTCCCTACCCTTCTATGATTTTACCCAAGGCACCTGTAAGGCCCCTTCCCTACCCCTCCATGATTTTACCCCCAGCACCTGTAAGACCTCTTCCCTACCCCTCCATGATTTTACCCAAGGCACCTGTAAGGACCCTTCCCTACCCCTCCATGATTTAACCCAAGGCACCTGTAAGGCCCCTTGATGTTTGATAACAGCCTAGCCAGAGTCATTCTACATTGCAGTATAAGACTTCACTCTACTCTGTAAAACTTGGTCCAGCACCTCCTACCCACACTTCACACTCCCATGAGTCTGCCTTACCCTCCCTAAATAATCACCCACAACTCTGGCCCCAGTGGACACTTCAAGAGCCTGCTTACAGGAAGGTGTAAGTTCCCCTTCATGAGAGCAGCAGACCTTCTCCGCACTCCATTCATGTTTTCATTTCTTGATGAGCCGATGACGGTAAGTTCCCGGCATGGCACATAGCAGTGGCCACAGCCCGCCTATTACTGCCGCACTCTCTCCTCCTCTGCCGATCATTGTTCTCCTGCCTGTGATCTGACAAGCTGAACACCATTACCGCTATCAAAGAGCCTCTTTGCTCATTGCTTCAAAAGCTTCTCGGAAGCCAATAATCTGCTCAGGGCAGACTGTGAACTTCTGACTAATCCTGAGATTAAACGCAGCCACCGCGAGAGATCACACCGACTGCCGCTAGGTGTATACCGAGTGCAGATCTCTGGGGGGCAGCTTCACCGCTGGGATGTGTGCCGGAGTGTACAGGCAAATAGTTCAGTAATGGCCATTATAGGGGGGAGGACTGAGGAGAGGTCGGTGTGTCCTAGAGGTCGGTGTGTCCTGGTATTGGTGTATTGGGAGGGGTCGGTGTGTCCTGGTATTGGTGTATTGGGAGGGGTCGTGTGTCCTGGTATTGGTGTATTAGGAGGGGTCGGTGTGTCCTGGTATTGGTGTATTGGGAGGGGTCGGTGTGTCCTGGTATTGGTGTATTAGGAGGGGTCGGTGTGTCCTGGATTTGGGTATTTGGAGGGGTCGGTGTGTCCTGGTAT
>NW_017309874.1:18755-22839 GCF_000935625.1 Nanorana parkeri | reverse complement strand
GCCCCCACCCCCCAGGCACAGGTAAAGCTGCACATTCTCGGATACAATTATCACTTTTGTCCGCGGTTCTCATATATAATCCCCGGTGTCAGCGGGAAGTTTGCTGCTCGGGAGGAATGGTCCGCGGTGAGATCGGTGATTGGTGCGGCGAGTCCTTCTCCCGGCTGTCAGTCATCGTCCTCTCCCCGTAGTAAGGTCGGCTTCTGGCTGCTTTCCTTCTAAGTGACTTTGACAGAGACTTGCACGCGCCTGTCACAGCATCGCTTTCTGAACATTCCTGTGGGGATGAAGTCGGCGCTGCGGCCCCACGCAGCTCACAAACAATTGCCCTTGTCTCCTGCCAGTCTGGTAAGGTGACCAGGAGAGCCCCAGGAATCCCGGCCGAGGTTTGGTGAATTAAGAGTGGATTTAGCACTGAGGACTCAGACTAGACACGGACGCTCCCTTAAAGGGATTGTTTCCTTGTTAAAATGACACGAAACCCTCAGATTGTGTAACATAAACCAATACTGTAATGTCGCCTTCCTGTAGTCCATGGTGGTCTCCCTTCTCTTTGCTGCTCTTCCTTTTAAATCCTCATGTCTTCTCATGCTGGGGGCGAACTTCTGTTTTGCAGCATACTGCCTTGTCTCAGGAATGGATACACGGTGTCTGTGTATAAGATTGTATAGGCTTGTAACCTGAGCCGGCACTACAGGAAGAGGCCCTGAGCTGAAAAGGGAAGTTCTCCCCCAGCATGAGAAGACATGAGGATTTAAAAGGAAGAGCACCAAAGAGAAGGGAAACCTCCATGGATTACAGGAAGGAGACATTACAGTATTGGTTTATGTTACACAATCTGAGGTGATAGATAGTCTCTGAGGGCCCTTGTACAGTTGCCCAGTCTGCACACATGGTCGGTCCTCCCGTTTCACAGATCTCTCCATAGAAAACGTTGACTCGGACTCTTTGAGGAAAGTATGATTTGGGGTGTCCATTGGAGGAGGTTCCTCTGCTGGGGTGCCGGGGCGTCAGGCGGGGAGACGTAGAGGAGATGATATAAGACAACTAGCAGCGGGATGGGAAGTGACTTTGCGAGGCAGACGACGGAAGTTCCAATGTAGCTCAGAGTTGTGTTGTAAAGTGGACACGGGGCAGGACCCGAAGCCTTGACGTCAGTCTACGGATAGTTGCCGAATAGGAGATCTTAAACGGGGCAGGTCATTGCCCATATCAACCGATCCAATACTGCCTTCCGTGTTTCCGGATTAGATTGGACAATGAAAAAGGAAGGATCTGGTTGGTTGTGGTGAGACGTGCTGCGGTGTCGGGTCCTTTTCTTCACGTGTCCGGGAACTTTTCCCAGTCTGAATAATGGTGGCCGTGCCATCTGATTGGCAAAGATCGGGGGGTGGAGGACCTCATCAACTGCCAAGACTGATCAGTTGCCCGGCCAGAACCGCCTTCATTGCCCCGCGTGTTCTGCTGTCTGGTTTTGATCACACGTGACTGTTTTCAGGTCGCCACCTTCTCTGCGGTAGTTGGTTACAGTTGGGTGTCCCGTGTAGTCAGCTTAGCCTATGA
Source organism: Nanorana parkeri (assembly GCF_000935625.1). Lineage (NCBI taxonomy): Eukaryota > Metazoa > Chordata > Amphibia > Anura > Dicroglossidae > Nanorana > Nanorana parkeri. The sequence goes on along the minus strand of NW_017309874.1, from coordinate 21,276 downwards.
GAAATGGAATCAAATGATGGAATCCAGTTTTTTCTCCTTTGGATGGAGCCAAGAAAAGCATTCCCCTTAAAGATATCCTAGTCGGATGGCGGTCACCTGCTGCGCCATTCCTGGCTGGATCTTCTCTTCCCATTGAGAGGAGCCGGTAGTGTGCGGCAGCTGCCCCCTCCTCCGATCTTATGCTTTATTCCTACCCATGTGCGCTGCTTCCACGCCTCAAGGGTCTCCAGGAAATTTGAACGGCCTCAACCGGCCTTAGAAAAACCCTCGAAACATAGAAGGCCGCTGACCGAAAAAGACCATCAAGTGGTCCATCACGTCTACCCAAAAAAGTCTCGAACCGTTTTCTCTGCGATTACTCCAAGAAAGTGTCAATGTTCTTATTGTTCTCTAATACTTTCTGAGTCTGCATTGATCTTTCCTCCTGCTAGTCGGAGGTCATGTCCCCGTCATCTCAGCTAAGAACTGATAATACTGCCCAAATCAACCTGAGCCCTCGTCCACACCTGAACGTTTTGTGGCGCGTTTTACGCTCGACGAACGCTCTACAAAACGCTCAAACATATAAATCGCATTGTATTCAATGGTCTGGTTCCCACCTTGGCGCCCCCCCGTCCCTAACGCGCTACAAAGCGGCCCGCGCCTGAAAAGGTCTAGGTACTACTTTGGCCCGTTTTGTTGCGCGTTTCCATTGGGATACAGCCAACTAGCCTTCGGAAACGCACGACGGTCGCGCGACAGACGCGCATATGCAATACGCCTAGGTGTGAACGAGACCTTAGGCCGGGTTCACACCTAGGCGTATCGAATATGCGCGGTTGTCGTATGTTTTTTTTCGTGCCGCGGTAAAAAAAACGTGCGACAAACGCGCGTTTCCGAGGGCTACCTGGCTGTATCCTAATGGATACGCGCGGCAAATACGCCCCAAATAAGCTCCTGTACTTCTTTGTGCGTAGGGCGTTTTGCGGCACGTTCCTACGCGCTGTAAGACGCCCAGGTGGGAACCACGCCCATAGGCAATCATTGGCTTTCACATGTTGAGCGTTGTACAGAGCGTAGGAACGCGCATATTCTGTACGCTCAGGTGTGAACCGGGCCTTAGTCATTCCCTTTATGAAGAGGAACTCCAGGAATGAACACAATGGACCCTTGCAGCGAGGCTCGTTTTGTTCTAGGGGAATACAGATGATATACTTACCTGGTCCTGCTGCAGTCAGCACTCGCCTTCCCTTACCCTCCTCTCCAGGTGGTGTGGTATGTCCCTTGGCGTCCTCACATGCAGGGCAGCCATCAGGGGGGGTACGGCCGATACTCATGTAAGGGGCCCGGGCAGCCTGGGGGGCCCGCCCGGCCCCTTACATGACTATCGGCCGACGGTGAAGGGCGAGGAGGCGGAGGACTGGCCCTAGCAGCTCAGGGCCCCAGCATTGCCGCTACTGCGGCTTCGAGACAAGCTGGGGCCCCATCAGCGATGCTGCTCGTCTGATGTCGGACTGGCCGGAAGTGACGTCACGTCCGGCGGCAGACGGGGCCATGTGTGCAGGTAAGAGGAGCTAGGAAGGAAGGAGGGAGGGGAGGGATGCAGCCCTGACCAGCCCACCTGAGATCTCTTCAGAGCCCACCATAGACAGTCTCAGATGGGCTGTGCAGCATCTATGGTGGGCTCTGCAGGGTCACTCTCAGGTGGGTCCTGCGTCCAGCGCGTCGCTTAGCCCGTGTCCAGCGGCGGCGGGGGGGGAGCCCAGCCTAAAGCCGTGTAAGGGGCCCCAAAATTTCTGACGGCTGCCCTGCTCACATGTAACGCAGGTGAATGGACCTGCATTAGACGTGATTACATCAGTGGGAGCCCAGGGAAGAAAAGGCTGCGGGGATCAAGGAGCCAGGTGGGACTGAGGACCAGATGAGTATATCTTCTTTACTCCAGTCCCTAGATCAATACCAACACTCACCCCTCGCAGTGCGGGGGCATCCCCTACGTAAGGGTTCATTCTGTTCATCCCTGGAGTCAGTCACGTCCATCCTTTCTCTTCTTTCTTTGAGAGTCTGCTGTATGAGCACTTCATGTGGACGATGTAGTGAGCGGCAGGCGCTGATGTGCACACTGTATTGGGGTGCCGCACTACATAAAGGGCAGCAGACTGCAATGCACATGTGCCGTGCGTTGCGTTCCCCTCGCTGTAATGTGTCCGCAATGTTGCGCAGCGTTCCCTGCCGGTACTTGGCATGTGAATGGGCTGACGTCTCTTTTTGGGGAATTTTCTCGCCAGCACAAAATAAACACAATAAACACCGCAAACTGCCTGAGCGAGACCACGATGTCCGATGACATACAAGACACATCCATATAGAAGAGATGATTGTTGTGAGGTCACTTCCACTTCTAACCCTTATTAACGCTGTCTTTTAAACCTCAAAGGGAACACAGAACTCCACCAAAAACCGAAACTGTCCTATAAGTTGCCCCGGAACCCGGACGACGGCCAGCAAGATAAAGGTAACTACGTGACTGGCTGTGTCTCAT
>NW_017309874.1:15720-18740 GCF_000935625.1 Nanorana parkeri | reverse complement strand
AACAGGCCCCCCCCCCCCCCCCCGCCCCCACTGCATGCTCATCATTGGAATGATACCCAATTCTCATCCAAAGGCGGAATTCTTAAAATAACAGTTAAAGGGACTCTATAAGTGGCCTCCTGTAATCTGTCATCCATAATAAACCTTCATACTTTCCAGAAGGTAATGCGGCTGCCATATTTAACGCAGCGTTTAAACGCTGATTAAAGTAACATTTATTGGCTAGTCGTGGCGGAACATGGTATATAAATGAATCAGCAGAACGTCTCCATAAATCCACCAAACGGGCTCATAACCCGCCATTTCATTACGGAGGAATAAATGTCACTTACCGTGCCAACCGCCAGATAATGAATTCCCAGCACCGAGCCTGCTGATAGGCAAACTTTCAGCCAATCACGGCTCGGCCCGGCGGGTATGTCCCTTTAACAGTGCATGAGGCAGCGGCGTGGATGTTTACGGGTGTAGCATGGACCCGCCTTCTATTGATCTGCTGCTGTTTAATGGCGGTTGATGCATGATATCCAAGATTCCTTCACAGAGAGGCTGTGCGGATGCCGCATGCGATCATCCATCTTGTGCTGAATTATTAAAGGGTTTATTATTAGTGTCTGTGAAAAGACAGCGGCAAGAGGCGTTGGGGGTGTCACCAGCCATAGAGATCTGATCTCTAGATACCTGTATGTGTCCTCTGTGTCTGTCTCTAGTGTATTACTAATACGATATGATAGGCTGGTGTCCCTAAGTGAAGATACTTCACCCTTCAAGCATTGACCGGTGTGGGGTCTGCAGTCAGCGACACATCCCAGGCGTGATATCAGAACCACATGCATACACGCTATGGGTTGGACTTGATGGACTTGTGTCTTAATTCAACCTGAAATACTATGTAACTATACTATGTATACAGCTATCTGCTCCCCATTCAGACCTCCAATCCCGGCTCCGGCACCAACTTCCATTGTGCCTCAGAGATGTCATGTGACTGAATTCTTAGACCTCCAATGGAAGTTATGGAACATGGGGAAAGGTGAAACCATGCCCATCAGGAAGGCCCACTTTTCACTATGCCCACCAATGAGGCAGCACGGCACACGTTCTTTAGATAGCAGAAAGGGCAAGTTGGTGGCATTGGCTCCCCAGGCCAAATGTTCCTACTTCCCCCTCTGGGGGCATCTAAGGATAGCAATACATTACTTAGACAACTGATGTTCCACATCCTCAAATTTGGGGCCCCGGGTTGCGTATCAGTGGTCAGGGCCTGAAAAGGAGTGGCCAGTGTATTGCAGACTTTCTGGGGACCACGGGGTCATGCAGTTTGGGGGTCCAGCAGTACTTTTAGCTGTTGCCGGGTCCGGTCCTCCAATCACCTGCTCTGTAAACGCCTTTTTTTCTGTCTTTCCAAACCAGTTTGCATGAGCCTGCGGAGGAGGGGCCAGCTCCGAATTTGCTCAGTGAATCTGTTGCACGCAGTGTGGTCACCATTTCCATTGAGGAATTTCCTCTGCTGTGCGTTATGATCGGGACGTAGGACAAATTGTGACGAGCGGATGCTGAAAAGTTCAGAGCTGGTTCCGTCCCGTTCTCATTTCACCGTCCACCCGATGGAAGCTCATTGCCTGAACGTCATGTGACCTCCCTATAGCAGGACAGAGAAGCGCCCGGCCGTCATGTTGGTGCACACAGGCACTGTCCTCCTCACACAATGCTTTGCTATGGGCAGAAATATATTATATACCACTCCCTCTATACCCGTGGCACACGGAGGCAATGGGCAGGCTTGTCCGTGTTCTCTGGTAACAGAGGGATGAGCCGGGATCAATATACAGCATCAGTCACTTGATTCATGCAATCTATACAATCTGATTGGTGGAAAGTGTCCCTGCCACCAGCAGCAACCAGTGTGACTCCAGTTTCTGTTTCTACGGCAAGAAATAAACAGAGGGGGCATCTGGTTGTCACGGAACACGGACACCGTTTCCTTACATGTTCTTGATATGTGAATCTTTGCAGTACAATATCCTTACCACATGACCCAATAGTCTCATTTGCCCGCACATGGCCTATGCATGTGATCCCAGTGAAGTGTCTGAGCTGTATATTGCCCAACATCCCGCTGTGGGTGTGAGATTCGTGGTCTGCCACGCCTGTTAATTCACATTGCCTCCAGCCAAAAGATCCCAGTACAGTGGTACCGAGCCCTCACTGTGCCACGGATCGCTGCCTGCCAATCACCACTGGTGGACAGGACCCCATTACCCATGTAAAGCAGCAACCCCATCTGCACTGCATTTGTCATTTGCAAGCAATGTTTGCTGACCGAGCCTCTGCATCTCCCAAACATCGCCCGTGGTAGGAGGGCGGCTGAGATTTCCTCCGGAAATTTGGCGGCAGATGTCTTTTTTACCCATACCGGGGGTCCCTGTCTTTCAGGGCTCAGTATCTCAGGCATGGAAGATGGCACAAGACTTCTGAATCCTGAGTTCAAGAGAGTGGGAACTGGCGTGGCAAAAGGTACCAACAACAACAACGTGATGTATTCTCAGGGTGGGGAGTTGGGGCCTGCTGCTCTAAAGATCTGTGCTGAATGAAGGTGACTGTACGTGCTGCAGGTGGTCACTCGTAGTCCTGATCCAGGTCCTCACAGTAGGTCCTTCCAGGCTCACACGGCTATTCACAGAAGGGTGAAGGGAGGAGAAGGGAGGAGAAGTGAGGAGAAGGGAGGTGAAGGGAGGTGAAGGGAGGAGAAGGGAGAAGAAGGGAGGTGAAGGGAGGAGAAGGGAGGTGAAGGGAAGAGAAGTGAGGTGAAGGGAGGAGAAGGGAAGAGAAGTGAGGTGAAGGGAGGAGAAGGGAGGTGAAGGGAGGAGAAGGGAGGTGAAGGGAGGAGAAGGGAGAAGAAGGGAGGTGAAGGGAGGAGAAGGGAGGAGAAGGGAAGAGAAGTGAGGTGAAGGGAGGTGAAGGGAGGAGAAGGGAGGAGAAGGGAGGTGAAGGGAGGAGAAGGGAGGAGAAGGGAGGAGAAG
>NW_017309874.1:3040-14205 GCF_000935625.1 Nanorana parkeri | reverse complement strand
GTATTACTAATACGATATGATAGGCTGGTGTCCCTAAGTGAAGATACTTCACCCTTCAAGCATTGACCGGTGTGGGGTCTGCAGTCAGCGACACATCCCAGGCGTGATATCAGAACCACATGCATACACGCTATGGGTTGGACTTGATGGACTTGTGTCTTAATTCAACCTGAAATACTATGTAACTATACTATGTATACAGCTATCTGCTCCCCATTCAGACCTCCAATCCCGGCTCCGGCACCAACTTCCATTGTGCCTCAGAGATGTCATGTGACTGAATTCTTAGACCTCCAATGGAAGTTATGGAACATGGGGAAAGGTGAAACCATGCCCATCAGGAAGGCCCACTTTTCACTATGCCCACCAATGAGGCAGCACGGCACACGTTCTTTAGATAGCAGAAAGGGCAAGTTGGTGGCATTGGCTCCCCAGGCCAAATGTTCCTACTTCCCCCTCTGGGGGCATCTAAGGATAGCAATACATTACTTAGACAACTGATGTTCCACATCCTCAAATTTGGGGCCCCGGGTTGCGTATCAGTGGTCAGGGCCTGAAAAGGAGTGGCCAGTGTATTGCAGACTTTCTGGGGACCACGGGGTCATGCAGTTTGGGGGTCCAGCAGTACTTTTAGCTGTTGCCGGGTCCGGTCCTCCAATCACCTGCTCTGTAAACGCCTTTTTTTCTGTCTTTCCAAACCAGTTTGCATGAGCCTGCGGAGGAGGGGCCAGCTCCGAATTTGCTCAGTGAATCTGTTGCACGCAGTGTGGTCACCATTTCCATTGAGGAATTTCCTCTGCTGTGCGTTATGATCGGGACGTAGGACAAATTGTGACGAGCGGATGCTGAAAAGTTCAGAGCTGGTTCCGTCCCGTTCTCATTTCACCGTCCACCCGATGGAAGCTCATTGCCTGAACGTCATGTGACCTCCCTATAGCAGGACAGAGAAGCGCCCGGCCGTCATGTTGGTGCACACAGGCACTGTCCTCCTCACACAATGCTTTGCTATGGGCAGAAATATATTATATACCACTCCCTCTATACCCGTGGCACACGGAGGCAATGGGCAGGCTTGTCCGTGTTCTCTGGTAACAGAGGGATGAGCCGGGATCAATATACAGCATCAGTCACTTGATTCATGCAATCTATACAATCTGATTGGTGGAAAGTGTCCCTGCCACCAGCAGCAACCAGTGTGACTCCAGTTTCTGTTTCTACGGCAAGAAATAAACAGAGGGGGCATCTGGTTGTCACGGAACACGGACACCGTTTCCTTACATGTTCTTGATATGTGAATCTTTGCAGTACAATATCCTTACCACATGACCCAATAGTCTCATTTGCCCGCACATGGCCTATGCATGTGATCCCAGTGAAGTGTCTGAGCTGTATATTGCCCAACATCCCGCTGTGGGTGTGAGATTCGTGGTCTGCCACGCCTGTTAATTCACATTGCCTCCAGCCAAAAGATCCCAGTACAGTGGTACCGAGCCCTCACTGTGCCACGGATCGCTGCCTGCCAATCACCACTGGTGGACAGGACCCCATTACCCATGTAAAGCAGCAACCCCATCTGCACTGCATTTGTCATTTGCAAGCAATGTTTGCTGACCGAGCCTCTGCATCTCCCAAACATCGCCCGTGGTAGGAGGGCGGCTGAGATTTCCTCCGGAAATTTGGCGGCAGATGTCTTTTTTACCCATACCGGGGGTCCCTGTCTTTCAGGGCTCAGTATCTCAGGCATGGAAGATGGCACAAGACTTCTGAATCCTGAGTTCAAGAGAGTGGGAACTGGCGTGGCAAAAGGTACCAACAACAACAACGTGATGTATTCTCAGGGTGGGGAGTTGGGGCCTGCTGCTCTAAAGATCTGTGCTGAATGAAGGTGACTGTACGTGCTGCAGGTGGTCACTCGTAGTCCTGATCCAGGTCCTCACAGTAGGTCCTTCCAGGCTCACACGGCTATTCACAGAAGGGTGAAGGGAGGAGAAGGGAGGAGAAGTGAGGAGAAGGGAGGAGAAGTGAGGAGAAGGGAGGAGAAGTGAGGAGAAGGGAGGTGAAGGGAGGAGAAGTGAGGTGAAGGGAGGTGAAGGGAGGAGAAGGGAGGAGAAGGGAGGTGAAGGGAGGTGAAGGGAGGAGAAGGGAGGAGAAGTGAGGTGAAGGGAGGTGAAGGGAGGAGGGAGGAGAAGGGAGGTGAAGGGAGGAGAAGGGAGAAGAAGGGAGGAGAAGGGAGGAGAAATGACGTGAAGGGAGGAGAAGAGAGGAGAAATGAGGTGAAGGGAGGAGAAGGGAGGAGAAGTGAGGAGAAGTGAGGTGAAGGGAAGAGAAGTGAGGTGAAGGGAGGAGAAGGGAGAAGAAGGGAGAAGAAGGGAGGGGAAGGGAGGAGAAGGGAGGAGAAGGGAGGAGAAGGGAGGAGAAGGGAGGTGAAGGGAGAAGGGGGGAGGAGGGAGGAGAAGGGAGGAGGAGGGGGGAGGAGGGAGATTGGAGAAGGGAGGAGAAGGGAGAAGAAGGGAGGAGAAGGGAGGAGAAGTGAGGTGAAGGGAGAAGTGAGGTGAAGGGAGGAGAAGGGAGAAGGGAGGAGAAGGGAGAAGAAGGGAGGAGAAGGGAGGAGAAGTGAGGTGAAGGGAGAAGGGGGGAGAAGGTAGGAGAAGTGAGGTGAAGGGAGGAGAAGGGAGGAGAAGGGAGGAGAAGGGAGAAGAAGGGAGGAGAAGGGAGGAGAAGTGAGGTGAAGGGAGAAGTGAGGTGAAGGGAGGTGAAGGGAGAAGGGAGGAGAAGGGAGGAGAAGGGAGGAGAAGTGAGGTGAAGGGAGAAGGGAGGAGAAGTGAGGTGAAGGGAGGAGAAGTGAGGTGAAGGGAGGAGAAGTGAGGTGAAGGGAGAAGAAGGGAGGAGAAGTGAGGTGAAGGGAGGAGAAGTGAGGTGAAGGGAGGAGAAGGGAACAGTCTGGGACAACATCGCTGATTGGGAAAAATTATCTAATTCCGCTCACTTTCCAGCTCAGCGATGTTGTCCTAGATTGTTCCCTTCTCCTGCCTTCTCCGAACCCTTCACCCTTCTGTGAGTAGCCGTGTGAGTCCGGATGAATGGACAATCTGCGCTCTGACTAGTGAGATGAAAACCTTGTGGGTTCCATAATGAGCAGTTGCTGTCACTAAGCATCCAACACACACACAGGGGTGACTGCATGGAGGATGTGGTGTGTATGTGGAGCACCTTTGTGTCTGACTGGGAAATGATTGGGACCACTGAGCAATCACCTATCAGAAGCTCCCATCTATGGAGGACAAGCTGATGTACAAAGAATCAAGTTAGCAAAGCTGGGAGGAAACCTCTGTGTTGTTCACAGCAACCGCACTCCATCTCTTTATCTAGCGCAGGATGAGCAGCGACCGGTCACTACGGACAACACGGACACTTTGTACATGGCTCCTTCTCAGTCAGCAGATATAATAAACCGTTCTCGGGGGTGGGACAAGCCGGATACTGAGTTGGGATTTTCTTCAGGGTTCAGTATATATTGAAGTAATGAGCTCAGACTGAACAGGGTGCATTCCAGCTCACGTCTACCCATAGATTGCCATATTTGTGCTATTTTTGTGTCAGTGTTACAATGTATCATTACCGGCAGCAAAGATAACAATGTTACCTTGGTGTTTGGGGAACAGCTGGATGAAGGACACCTCTGGTCAGAACTTTAACCCTTAGTCCTCTCCGGAGGTTGTCCTTCCTGTACAGTCATTAGGGTTGCCACCTTTTCTTTCAGTGAAACCCGAACACTCTAGCTAAATTGTTTTGGGGAGAATGAGTCACAGCTTATTTATATGTAAATATCACAGTCAAGACTATTTTCAGTGGGGGGCCAGTAGCCACTATCTTAATTTTGGTTGCCCCGTCTGCCTGACATGTGTACGGGTCTCAGCTGCCATGAAACCCGGACACAGCATTCAAAACCCGGACTGTCCAGGTGAATCCCGGACAGGTGGCAACCCTAAGACCCCGTTCACATATAGCGACATACCTTTGCCGCGGCCGGAATAGCGCGACTTTCGGGGCGACGTTCCAGTGACGGTAGCGCGTCCTTCTCCGTCGGGCTCCATAGAAAAAAAGCAAAATCCGCCGAAAAAAGGGTCCGGTAGAAGCGACTTGCGACCGCGACGAGCGACATGGAGTTAAGACAGCTCCATTGAATAGCATTGGCCGGCGACTTCTCGCGATATCGCGCGGCAAAAATGCGTGATATCGCGGCGGAAATCGCGCGACAATTCGCTATATGTGAATGGGGCCTAACAATCATGATGAGGATTCATGATTTGTAGTTTCCTGCACTGAGCTCAGCCCTGACCGGGCCTACAACCCACAAGCAGCCGTCCTCACCAGAGTCTTCTTGTACAGGACGGTAGCAGAGCCTCGGCCTCCCATCCTTCTGGAAGGTTCTATCATCTCACCAAATCACTTCTTTCCTTCCCGCTCCCTGACATTTTTTTTCTTGGAAGTGCCAAACGTCTGCAGGTGAAAGCGGCGGCGGCGGCGAGGAGCGATGGCGTGTATTTGGCTGCGTGCAGGTGCTGGGCAGGTCAATGCGTGTTATCGATCAGAGTCCGCGTGATGCATGATCTGTTAATGAATCTTGGCCGGAGCGTTATCAGCTTTACAGACAGCGGCGCGGAGTAAATGACTTCTGGATGTTTCCGGGGAGCGAGGTGTACTAATGTCAGCGACATGATTAAAGGGTCAATACCTCAGAGGAGCGCAGCAAAGTGACTGCGGCGACATGTTTAATGGCCGGCTGCGTGCTGAGTGGAAAGTGGCCTAATGAGAGTGCCGAGATTAATGGCATCCATCGGCTCCAATGACACGTCACCTGCAAAAGCCAAATTCAATTTTAATATGTCATCGTCACCTTCCCCCTCGTGAATGGATTGGATCCTGTGATGGCGATGGGGGGGACATTGTATGGCAGACGTCTCATATACAGAAAAATCACCCCCCGGAATCAGGATACCCCAGGGGGGGGCTTTTACTTCTGCCCCTGTGCCTGGCCATAGAGGAGCGGCGACGGTCGGAGAGGTCAGCGCTGTGATGTGGTCGCGTTGTGAGGTCGTCATGAAGATGAATGAAAGCTGAACTCCGGGCAGAGAGCTCTGCCGCCATCTTTGTATGCACAGACAAAACTCTGATGGGTTTGTAGTTTTCGATGGCGTGTGCGGGTGAGGGAATGTAGAGAGCGTGAACCTACCCAGCTGGGACACGCTCAATAAACACCGGACAGAGGGTCTAATTCTTCCATCACAAAGCTAACACGCCAGACTGGGAGACCTTTCTTATAGATATATTATTACAGGAAATGGTCATATACAGTAACTCCCCCTCGTCCTGACCTGCCCCCCCCCCTCTGCAGGCTATACCTTGTAGTAGTGATGGATGTATGGCATGTATGATGGAAGAGTATGGCATGTATGATGGAAGAGTATGGCGTGTATGATGATAGAGTATGGTATGTATGATGGTAGAGTATGGCGTGTATGATGGAAGAGTATGGCGTGTATGATGGGAGAGTATGGCGTGTATGATGGGAGAGTATGGCGTGTATGATGGGAGAGTATGGCGTGTATGATGGGAGAGTATGGCGTGTATGATGGGAGAGTATGGCGTGTATGATGGGAGAGTATGGCGTGTATGATGGGAGAGTATGGCGTGTATGATGGGAGAGTATGGCGTGTATGATGGGAGAGTATGGCGTGTATGATGGGAGAGTATGGCGTGTATGATGGGAGAGTATGGCGTGTATGATGGGAGAGTATGGCGTGTATGATGGGAGAGTATGGCGTGTATGATGGGAGAGTATGGCGTGTATGATGGGAGAGTATGGCGTGTATGATGGGAGAGTATGGCGTGTATGATGGGAGAGTATGGCGTGTATGATGGGAGAGTATGGCGTGTATGATGGGAGAGTATGGCGTGTATGATGGGAGAGTATGGCGTGTATGATGGGAGAGTATGGCGTGTATGATGGGAGAGTATGGCGTGTATGATGGGAGAGTATGGCGTGTATGATGGGAGAGTATGGCGTGTATGATGGGAGAGTATGGCGTGTATGATGGGAGAGTATGGCGTGTATGATGGGAGAGTATGGCGTGTATGATGGGAGAGTATGGCGTGTATGATGGGAGAGTATGGCGTGTATGATGGGAGAGTATGGCGTGTATGATGGGAGAGTATGGCGTGTATGATGGGAGAGTATGGCGTGTATGATGGGAGAGTATGGCGTGTATGATGGGAGAGTATGGCGTGTATGATGGGAGAGTATGGCGTGTATGATGGGAGAGTATGGCGTGTATGATGGGAGAGTATGGCGTGTATGATGGGAGAGTATGGCGTGTATGATGGGAGAGTATGGCGTGTATGATGGGAGAGTATGGCGTGTATGATGGGAGAGTATGGCGTGTATGATGGGAGAGTATGGCGTGTATGATGGGAGAGTATGGCGTGTATGATGGGAGAGTATGGCGTGTATGATGGGAGAGTATGGCGTGTATGATGGGAGAGTATGGCGTGTATGATGGGAGAGTATGGCGTGTATGATGGGAGAGTATGGCGTGTATGATGGGAGAGTATGGCGTGTATGATGGGAGAGTATGGCGTGTATGATGGGAGAGTATGGCGTGTATGATGGGAGAGTATGGCGTGTATGATGGGAGAGTATGGCGTGTATGATGGGAGAGTATGGCGTGTATGATGGGAGAGTATGGCGTGTATGATGGGAGAGTATGGCGTGTATGATGGGAGAGTATGGCGTGTATGATGGGAGAGTATGGCGTGTATGATGGGAGAGTATGGCGTGTATGATGGGAGAGTATGGCGTGTATGATGGGAGAGTATGGCGTGTATGATGGGAGAGTATGGCGTGTATGATGGGAGAGTATGGCGTGTATGATGGGAGAGTATGGCGTGTATGATGGGAGAGTATGGCGTGTATGATGGGAGAGTATGGCGTGTATGATGGGAGAGTATGGCGTGTATGATGGGAGAGTATGGCGTGTATGATGGGAGAGTATGGCGTGTATGATGGGAGAGTATGGCGTGTATGATGGGAGAGTATGGCGTGTATGATGGGAGAGTATGGCGTGTATGATGGGAGAGTATGGCGTGTATGATGGGAGAGTATGGCGTGTATGATGGGAGAGTATGGCGTGTATGATGGGAGAGTATGGCGTGTATGATGGGAGAGTATGGCGTGTATGATGGGAGAGTATGGCGTGTATGATGGGAGAGTATGGCGTGTATGATGGGAGAGTATGGCGTGTATGATGGGAGAGTATGGCGTGTATGATGGGAGAGTATGGCGTGTATGATGGGAGAGTATGGCGTGTATGATGGGAGAGTATGGCGTGTATGATGGGAGAGTATGGCGTGTATGATGGGAGAGTATGGCGTGTATGATGGGAGAGTATGGCGTGTATGATGGGAGAGTATGGCGTGTATGATGGGAGAGTATGGCGTGTATGATGGGAGAGTATGGCGTGTATGATGGGAGAGTATGGCGTGTATGATGGGAGAGTATGGCGTGTATGATGGGAGAGTATGGCGTGTATGATGGGAGAGTATGGCGTGTATGATGGGAGAGTATGGCGTGTATGATGGGAGAGTATGGCGTGTATGATGGGAGAGTATGGCGTGTATGATGGGAGAGTATGGCGTGTATGATGGGAGAGTATGGCGTGTATGATGGGAGAGTATGGCGTGTATGATGGGAGAGTATGGCGTGTATGATGGGAGAGTATGGCGTGTATGATGGGAGAGTATGGCGTGTATGATGGGAGAGTATGGCGTGTATGATGGGAGAGTATGGCGTGTATGATGGGAGAGTATGGCGTGTATGATGGGAGAGTATGGCGTGTATGATGGGAGAGTATGGCGTGTATGATGGGAGAGTATGGCGTGTATGATGGGAGAGTATGGCGTGTATGATGGGAGAGTATGGCGTGTATGATGGGAGAGTATGGCGTGTATGATGGGAGAGTATGGCGTGTATGATGGGAGAGTATGGCGTGTATGATGGGAGAGTATGGCGTGTATGATGGGAGAGTATGGCGTGTATGATGGGAGAGTATGGCGTGTATGATGGGAGAGTATGGCGTGTATGATGGGAGAGTATGGCGTGTATGATGGGAGAGTATGGCGTGTATGATGGGAGAGTATGGCGTGTATGATGGGAGAGTATGGCGTGTATGATGGGAGAGTATGGCGTGTATGATGGGAGAGTATGGCGTGTATGATGGGAGAGTATGGCGTGTATGATGGGAGAGTATGGCGTGTATGATGGGAGAGTATGGCGTGTATGATGGGAGAGTATGGCGTGTATGATGGGAGAGTATGGCGTGTATGATGGGAGAGTATGGCGTGTATGATGGGAGAGTATGGCGTGTATGATGGGAGAGTATGGCGTGTATGATGGGAGAGTATGGCGTGTATGATGGGAGAGTATGGCGTGTATGATGGGAGAGTATGGCGTGTATGATGGGAGAGTATGGCGTGTATGATGGGAGAGTATGGCGTGTATGATGGGAGAGTATGGCGTGTATGATGGGAGAGTATGGCGTGTATGATGGGAGAGTATGGCGTGTATGATGGGAGAGTATGGCGTGTATGATGGGAGAGTATGGCGTGTATGATGGGAGAGTATGGCGTGTATGATGGGAGAGTATGGCGTGTATGATGGGAGAGTATGGCGTGTATGATGGGAGAGTATGGCGTGTATGATGGGAGAGTATGGCGTGTATGATGGGAGAGTATGGCGTGTATGATGGGAGAGTATGGCGTGTATGATGGGAGAGTATGGCGTGTATGATGGGAGAGTATGGCGTGTATGATGGGAGAGTATGGCGTGTATGATGGGAGAGTATGGCGTGTATGATGGGAGAGTATGGCGTGTATGATGGGAGAGTATGGCGTGTATGATGGGAGAGTATGGCGTGTATGATGGGAGAGTATGGCGTGTATGATGGGAGAGTATGGCGTGTATGATGGGAGAGTATGGCGTGTATGATGGGAGAGTATGGCGTGTATGATGGGAGAGTATGGCGTGTATGATGGGAGAGTATGGCGTGTATGATGGGAGAGTATGGCGTGTATGATGGGAGAGTATGGCGTGTATGATGGGAGAGTATGGCGTGTATGATGGGAGAGTATGGCGTGTATGATGGGAGAGTATGGCGTGTATGATGGGAGAGTATGGCGTGTATGATGGGAGAGTATGGCGTGTATGATGGGAGAGTATGGCGTGTATGATGGGAGAGTATGGCGTGTATGATGGGAGAGTATGGCGTGTATGATGGGAGAGTATGGCGTGTATGATGGGAGAGTATGGCGTGTATGATGGGAGAGTATGGCGTGTATGATGGGAGAGTATGGCGTGTATGATGGAAGAGTATGGTATGTATATTGTCGTGTGGAGTAATAACATGCCTATTTGGAATGCCTGGCAGTCTGGTGTTCTAGCTTTGTGTTGTATGTTGTTGGGGAGATGCGCTCTCGGTACATAACACCCATGTTCTGCTTTTGGTAGATCATTGTCAGCGTGTCACGTCGGGTGTGCAGACATTTTCTCTTTAAATTGTTGAGTTAGCAGAGGTATGACCTCATTAGTCTTCCGCTGCTCCTTCGCCAGATGGATGGAGAGACATAGCGATCCTTTGGCAGGTATCACGGATTGTCCGCGGGTTGGGCTGTTATTATGTTGTCTTTCCTCTTGAATTGCAGTCTGTTTTGGACTCTTCCACCAGCAGAATCCTGTCTCGGGGGAAGAACCATCGGGGGGGGGAACGGGGATTATGTGTATTTGGTTTGGGGTCAGCGGGTGGAATATGTCAAGTCTGTTCACGTGGGCGGAGCAAACACACGTCTCCTAATTCTTCTTCCCGCACTGTGTCTCTGTAGGGCGGCCGCTGACGATCTTCAACACCCAAGCGCAGATAGCCATTGGAGGGAAGGACCGGGGAAGGCCGTTCCAGGGGCAGCTTTCGGGCATCTATTACAACGGCCTCAAGGTTCTGAACATGGCTGCCGAGCACAACCCCCACATCAACATCAGCGGCAGCGTGAGGCTGGTGGGGGAGGTTCCATCTATGGGGACGACGCCAACCACTTCTATGCCTCCGGAGATGTCCACCACCATAATGGAAACCACAACCACGTTGGCAACTACCACGACAAGAAGGAACCGGTCGTCTCCAGGATCCATGGTAAGTGCCGGATCCGCCTCCCTGTGAGCGGCTGCCAAATGACCAGTGAAAGGTCGGCAGCCATTACAGCACGGGTCACGTGGCTATTCTCTATACAGGGCGGCCATCTTGTCTTCCACTAGTCTTGTAGGGAATCATTTACCTGGTAATTAGTCCCTTTGAATATTTTGGCCTCATTGTGTTGTCTAGCGTTCCACACAATCCCTTCCGGCTCCAGTCTCAGGTACAAGTCTCAGTCTCATGTACAACATGTGTGGTTGGCAGGGATTCTTCATGTGATGAAATGTGGGGCTGGATTATGTAGTGGCCACGGGATGCCGATTTCCCATGCGTTCTCCTCGTGTCACATCGCTTCCACAACTGAGAAATGATGGGATTGTAGTCACATAGGAACCAATCTCCTCCGGCGTGAAAATGATGGACACGGAAGAGTTGGGCGGCCCGCTGTTGCAGCATGTACAACTCCACCGTTCAATCCGCGCTTCCTCCACCCGTGTCCCCCGTCTGACACATTTGGCACCCCTAGTACCCAATAATTAGGCCCCAGTAGGGGTGACGTGGGCTCTGTCGCTGGTTGTACAGTTTTCTGCCTGCATGGGAAGTGTTGTGCGGATCCGTGCTTTGTATGTGTGCCACACGTCTGGGACGAGGACCAGAACCAGGACCTGGGAGTGGTGGTGGGAACATGTGAGCGAGCCTCGCATATGAAAGTGTCTGAAATAAGTCATCTGTGTCGCCGTCATCGACCAATCAGATTCTTGCGTTCCTTTTTTTATCCCGGCCTGTGCTGTAAACATGAAAGAGAACTAATGAGGCTGCCGTGTGTAAGACGTTCTATTCTCCGGGGATTTGTCATTTCTGAAATTAAATGTAAATTAATCAGAGCGCCAGATGTGCGCGGCCTGGCAGGCTCCGTGGGACGCTCCA
>NW_017309874.1:0-3008 GCF_000935625.1 Nanorana parkeri | reverse complement strand
TTGAGACATTCCGATATTAAAGAGCGGCGCAGATTTGTCAGGAAGAACATTAATGCCGCCTGCGTGGGATGCGCTTCTGTAAATATTGGCATTATATCCGCGTCACATTGCCGCGCAGCGTTCTAAAAGTCACACAAGAGCCCGCAGTCAATTCATGTAAATAGTACCGGAGGAGCCGTGTTACATCTGAACACAATATTGATCTCCGTTGTGATAATCTCATCGCCGCACCACCGACCGTTACTCCCAGCGCAATAATCTCCACATGACGCGGTGATACACGGAAAGACCAGGCTGAGCTCAGAACATCAGGCTGCGGGCCAGTAAGAACATTCCGAGCTATACAGTTATTGATGCAGCAGAGTATTGGCAGCGGGGCACCAGGGTCAGCAGGTCAGGCAGAGTGTTGGTTGTCAGACACGGCATCACACGGCATCACACGGCACCTGCACAAGCTCTATATCCCGGCTCTGCTATAATGACTCTTATTGAATGAAAAGTCCGATTTATACTCTGCGCTCCGGCAGTCCCTCTCGCTGTTCAATAAAGCCGGCCGGGAGAGAGTGTAATTGATTTCTCGTGTAAGATGAAACACGTCTCTGTCAGGAGAGCCTCTTCCTCCGGGGTTATTGATGAGCGACTCGTTATGTTCCGTCTGTAACTCCCTCGCCTTTCACACCCAGCGCGTCGTCCATATGTACGCTAATGATATGTCTGATTTCATAAGCCCGGGGCCCCGGCGTGTTTGAGCCACAGGTTAGATGATAGTGGGCGGCTTTCCCTGATGACACTATTTGGCGTGACCTGGGGGCCCCCCGGACTCCTGTGCTCTGCGCCAGGATGGGGATACGCAGTACTGATGCCTAATGATGGTTATTAGTTGATGTCGGCCGTGCGGAAGTTCTGTCCCGTGTGAGCTTGTAGAGAAATGTCTACATCTGTGTCGTGATTGGTTGCTGCCTCTATGTGTGTGGGGATGCCCCAACAATGCCTGTTATCAATCACTCACGGCCCCCTACGGAGAAGTGACACCAAATTGCTCCGCACAGGGTGAGACGTCGGCTCCGGCATGACATGGGACCGTTTCTCCGGAAATCCCTTCCCACAGATCATATAATCAATTTGTAGAATGACAAAATCAATGGGCTCAGCGGATTCTGTGCAGCCAGTCTAATGATTTCACATCTTTAAATGTCTTTCACAAGTCATGGCTGGTGACAAATGGAAGCGACATTCCTCCCATCCACAGGACCAGGAAGGGACACTCTACACACACACACACACCACGTGAGCGCTCAATGGAAGCTGGTCGTGATTTGCTGCTTTCAGACCGTACACGAGGTCAGTCTGAAGGAAGAGCATCGGTCCTACACGCAATGCTGGGGTAGAAGATCTCCGTAGTTCTGTCACCTGATAGGAAGGGGGCCCGATGTTTTCCGGGCTCCTATACATGGGATGGAGTTCCAATTCCCATGTATTCCACCTAAAGTTGGTGGGGGGGAAATTCCAGCACAAGGGGCGAAGAGGGTTCTTTACAGTAAGAGCGGCGAGGGTCTGGAACTCCCTGCCATCGGCCGTCATCTCAGCCAAGAGTGCAGATTTGTTCAAGAAACGTTTGGACAATTTCTTGAGGGAGCCTTATATCCGGGGGTACAGGTAATATCCGGGGGTACAGGTAATATCCGGGGGTACAGGTAATATCCGGGGGTACAGGTAATATCCGGGGGTACCAGTACCCCTAAGAATGAGATGATGCGCGGACCTGTATCGGTTGGACTTGATGGACCTATGTCTTTATTCAACCCCAAATACTATGTAACTGTGTAATTCCCTGCAGATTTCACAATGCCTCTTCCACTGTCCATAGGACCTAAACTTCCATCTTCTGCAGATTACGGAATGCCGTCCTGGTATTTGGAAGGAGAAGGACTTTGTATTTGCTGCAGGACTCTGAATGCCTCTCTCAGAACCTAAACCTGACTTTCTACAGGTTACGGAATACTTTGTCTCTGTGTGTATACAGAGAAGGGACGGAGGTCCCATCTCCTCCGGGGCTCAGCGTGTCTCTCCCGGCCTCTGCGGGGCCTAATCATCTATCTTCTTAGGTTACGGAACCCCTCACCTGGTCCTTGTGTGTATACAGAGAAGGGACGGAGGTCCCATCTCCTCCGGGGCTCAGCGTGTCTCTCCCGGCCTCTGCGGGGACTAATCATCTATCTTCTTAGGTTACGGAACCCCTCACCTGGTCCTTGTGTATATACAGAGAAGGGACGGAGGTCCCATCTCCTCCGGGGCTCAGCGTGTCTCTCCCGGCCTCTGCGGGGCCTAATCATCTATCTTCTTAGGTTATGGAACCCCTCACCTGGTCCTTGTGTGTATACAGAGAAGGGACGGAGGTCCCATCTCCTCCGGGGCTCAGCGTGTCTCTCCCGGCCTCTGCGGGGCCTAATCATCTATCTTCTTAGGTTATGGAACCCCTCACCTGGTCCTTGTGTGTATACAGAGAAGGGACGGAGGTCCCATCTCCTCCGGGGCTCAGCGTGTCTCTCCTGTAGGCCCAAAGCTTCTTTCTGCCCTGGCCGTGCCAGCCTCTGTATGTGGACAGAGAAGGGATTTGGCTCTCCTCTCTTGCAGGGATCGATCCTCGGGGGCCCCATATGTGGACGGAGGCTTCTCCCCGTGTGCTGGATGATTTAATAAAGTATTTAAGGACTGCGCGTGGCGAGGTTTTGCTCCCGGCGCCCTGTGTCTGCACAAAACAAACCGCCTCGTCTTCCGCGATATTAAAGTCATAATTCCTCCGGAGTTCATCCGGCTGCTGAGGAGCAGATAACAGGCGGCGTGTTCATTCCGGAGCCGAGGATGGCGGAGACGTGTGCCAGGGTGTAGTCATGGGGGCTCCGTAACCAGACCTCGCACAATTGCCGGGCCCTGCTGTACACAAAATCTATAGCAGACATTGATTGGAAATGATGTACACGCCGGGTACCTGTAACGTCAGACTGCGG
>NW_017309873.1:21514-21951 GCF_000935625.1 Nanorana parkeri | reverse complement strand
GGGGAGGCCCAATAGGAAGTGTAGCAGGTCTAACGAGAGTTTACGATGGAGAAGGTTCTCCAATACAGCCTGTACATTCCTCCAGAACGGCTTGATCCGGCCACACTGCCAAAATATATGGAATAGAGAACCAGGTCGAGACTTACAGCGCCAGCAGAGGGAGGAGACGTCGGGAAAAATACGATGAAGGAATTCAGGAGTGTGATACCACTGGTATAGCACTTTGTATTGGCTCTCCTTGTAAGTAGAACAGATGGAGGACGTCGAAGCCGCTCTCCAAATGATCTCCGACTGTTCCTGCGTTATAGGCATCCCCAGCAACTCCTCCCAGCTTCGCATGTACGGGTGTCTCGTGAACTCACCCGGTTTTTCATCCCCTAACCTAGCGTAAATTGTGGAAATCAAGCCCCTGGAGGAAGGCGGCCCAGCACATAGGG